>NC_143586.1:159246150-159360118 GCF_048544385.1 Mastigoproctus giganteus | reverse complement strand
TTTTCATTTCGATGCCATATGCTTGCATTTAACTATGTACTGTCTATGTACATAGTCATATTATGAAGGTACATATAATACATACATAGACAAAATTTTAGACTAGTTTTTCTTATAAATTTCATACTTTGGAACGGAACCCCTTTATTACTATGGGAGCCATAACTCAGTATTCGCGACATTTCTCAGGAACATAACCCCCCCCCCCCCGCGAATAGCGGGGGTTTACTGTATCTTCTTTCGTCTTCTCAACCTCCAACCCGAGCACAGTACTTAGTACTATAGGTTCTAATACCTTTCGTGTTTGGGGTTATTTCATAAAAAAAAAATGAAAAATAATACACTGGTCCTATTTCAGCTTTCCTTCCCCCCCCCCCCCACCAAATACAAAAATTCACGAAAGGTTGTTCTTGATGTGAATTTGGCCATGCACTGCATGGTTAAAAGTGGCGCTAACATAATGTCTACATAACTTCACGAAATGAAAAGGCATTACACCTCTATCACTGGAGATGACAATCAATATACCATTTATAGCCAATGGCTGTGGTATCTCTATGCACATTTTTCGGTAAACCTTCCTGTGGATTTTTGCTAATATCAACTAATAAGCAGTTACAAAAAATAAATACCTATAACTTCTTTTAAAAGGCATGAATTCCAAAATTTTACACAAATTTCAATATTACGAAACTCTTATTTTATGCTTTTCTTTTTGTTTTTTATTGGATTTTAGTTATTTTATATTTTGTTTTTTGATTCATGTGTAGCTTTATATTTTGTTAAGTTCAAGGCACAACTAAATAAAGCAGTTTTGTAGTGCATTTAGTTTATATGGAAAAACTTGCAATTTAAAATAGAAAAATAGTTACGATTCAAATTATAAAAAATAATTTAATACACAGTTTACCATATTAAGTATTTTGAAACTTTATTTGGCAAGCCCAATGCTGACCTACATGTACCAAACCTGCCATGTACTTTGTTGCTAATTGCATTAAAATTGGGGAGGAAAAAAAAAAAAAAAAAGTGGCAGTTACAAGTTTACACCTTGGTTCTTGTTCATCTAACGAAGAATATCTATGTCCAGATGAGAAAGACAAAATTTTTGTAGATATTTGGAAGCTGTTGGCCTAACAAAGAATCTATTGCTAAATTTGAACTTTAATTCTACTTCTTTTCCCTTCTTTTGAAGTGGAAGTAAATAATTTGTGCTGCCAATTGCATCCAACTGTTTTATGACTTTGCCATAATAATTAAATAGATCGGTCAGGCAAGACTCCCCAACCCCTAATGAATAACGAGATTATAAAGTATCCTTAATCAGAAACTTTATAATCTCGTTCATCACATCTTTTGCACCTCCTTTGTGAATTGAGATATTAACACTTTCCAGTCCAGTTGAATCTCACTTGAGCTTAATAATTTCATTAACATTCTCAGTGCAAATTCATTAACATTCTCAACGAGAAAGACCACATGTGATGCAATCATGTGCAGCCATTTTTTTTAGTATAACCGGATGTATACCATCCTCTCTTACAGCCTACCTTTGCTCAGCTGCAGTAGTTTTCTCCCATATACTCTTCTCCGAGGGTGTTATATCACTGAATCCACAGAGTAGTAACATAGCATTAGTAGAGGCATATGATGCAAGAAAGCAAGCTTGTGCAGCATCAGCCAAAAAAAAACACACTTCCATTTCACCTCTCCGTCATTCGAAATACCTGTCGAGCTGAGCGTTAAATTTATTTAGACTATTAACTTCCACAACAAGGGATGGAAGTCTGTTCCACCAACCAACTACTCGCTGGCTAAAGGCAAATTTCCGCACATCTATCCTACATCTGTCTTTCCTCAATTTGAATTTATGCTCTCTCAGGTGATTATTCTGAGCAAGAGGCAGTATTCCATCAGCATTGAGCGTACTCAAACCATTCAAGGCTTTGTACACCTCTATCAGATCACCTCGCCAGTGCCTAGTCTCCAGACACAGTAATTTGCAAAACTTAAGCCTTTCTTCGTAAGAGCAACCCTTCGTTTCGTTCACTAACGTTGTTGCCCTTCTCTGTACTCGTTCCAGCAGCTCTACATCCTTCTTGAAATTAGTCCTCCAGACCTGTATACAGTACTCAAGGTGTGGCCTGACTATTGCCTTATACAAGGGAATAATCACCTCCTTGTCCCTGCTAGAAAAATTCCTGTATGGCATTGACAAGACACCATGAGCTACTCTTGCAGCCCGTCTGCACTGCTCAGAGAACTTCATATTTGCCTGCACAATTACCCCCAGGTCATTCTCTACCACTGTCAGTGTAGTACCACAGAGTTGATACGTTGCTCTGGGGTTGCTGTTTCCCATATGTAATACTTTACATTTGTCAATGTTAAACTTCATTTGTTACCTCTCAGCCCATCTGCTCAACCTTTCCAGATCCTGGAAAGTAGTGTCCTTAACAACCCTGCAACCTTTGTATCGTCTGCAAACTTGGACATTAAGCTTGATATACCATCATCAGCAATATCATTTATAAATACAGAAAACAATAATGGACCCAACACCGAACCCTGAGGGACTCCACTAATAACATTAGTCCACGATGACCAGAGTGCATTGATTACCACTGTCTGTCTTCTCCCCCTCAACCATCCCTTTATCCATAGCAGCAATTTGCCTCCAGTGCCACACTGCTCCAATTTGTACAGCAGTCTTCCATGTGCAACAGTATCAAAAGCCTTTCTAAGATCCAAGTATATAATATCAAAGTTATTCCCTGCCTCCTTTGCGACTGCATCATAGTATCGAATCAAATTGGTCAGGCATGACTTCCCCTTAACAAAACCATGCTGTGTCCGAGCTATAGCTGAAGTCTTGTCTAAATGATCCTGCAGTGCTTCTTTAACTAGTGCCCCCATTAATTTTCCTGGAACAGAAGTTAAACTCACAGGTCTATAATTACTTGTGTCAGCCTTTGGTCCTCCTCTGTGAATTGGGGTGACATTTGCACATCTCCAGTCTGTGGGTATCTCCCCTGACTCCAAGGAAGCTCATAATTATGGCTAAGGGTTTGCTTACTTCCTTTGCTGCCTCCTTTAATTGAGGGATGATGACCCTCCTATGTGTGTATCCTAAGGCACAATTTTAACTATCAAACACATTTTAATTGATTGTCCAGATATTAGTAATATCCGTTTTACTGCTTTTAATCATCTGACTGAGCCGTATACACTCAGCCAGATTTTATCCGACAATGACAATGTGTCTGCTATTTTTAGATTTTTAAAATCAATAAATATTTTTGCTCATTTATAAAATTTACATTTTTCTTATACCTCTTGTCCTTTCAGTGACCTAACTAATTAGGTCACTGAAAGTTTAAACTTTTTTTATAAATAACATGGTCTTGGCTCATTATAGCCTTAGTAGCTAGTGCGCCAATAAAATCAAAACAAACAAACAAAGCCTCCTTTAATATAACTGGATAGATCCCATCCACCCCTGGTGCCTTTCTTGTGTTTATCTTCAATAATTTCTCCTCCACTTTACTCTGAGTTATTACAAGATTCTCTAGCTTACTGCTAGAGTTGAATACACCTCTGGCTTTCCCCTCGCTAAATAACTCCTCATGTGTGAATGACAATGCAAAATATTCATTGTTTGTTAGCTACCTGAGCAGGATCATCAACAGTTGACCCATCGATATCAAGTGGACCAATCTGATTCATCCCCTTCCTTCTAGAGTTTACATAAGTAAAGAACTCTTTGCTGTTTTTCTTTGCATCCCTTGCCAAGGATTTCTCGTAATCTGCCTTCGCCTGCCTAACCTGCTTTGTAACTTGGTTACAGACCAGCTTATATCTATCATAGGCTTCTGTGTCACATGTTAATTTATATGTATCCCATGCATTTTTTTCTCTGCCATATGTCTCATTAGTTCATCTGACATCCATTTAGGCCTAAACCTTGAACAATATTTCTTAGTTGGTATGTAAAGCCTAGTAGCTTCCAAGATAAGTTCTTTGAATGCTTCCCATTTTGTATTTGCTGTTGGTAACATCATCAGTTGGTCCCACTGTATAGAATTTAAATACTATCTCTGACCATCGTAGTTGCCTTTACGAAAGCAAAAACCCTTCCCTTTACCCCTGATGGTAGTTACCTCTGAGTAAATCCCACTTCAGCACACTGTGATCACTGCCACCTAGTGGTTCCTTTATCTGCAGATTCTTAATGCATGAAGAATCACTGCTGATAATCAGATCAAGAGTATTACTCCCTCTAGTTGCCTCCCGAACATGCTAATGTTGAAAACAATCATCAAATAAATCCACAAAAGCCTTGTTAGTGTTGTGAGTGATCAACCCACAAATTTCAGTCAATATCTGGGAAATTAAAATCCGCCATTATAAGACTCTCTCATTTTCTGGCCCACTCTATTTCCCTGTACAATTTCTTATTATACTCCTCAGAGTCATTAGGCTATTGCACACTCGTACTCTCAATTTTGATCTCCCAATGCTTATATCACACCAAACTGACTCGACACTGCACTGTCCAGCGATGTTGACTGGCTTCACTTCCTTGGATTTTATGTGTTTCTTAAATAATAGCATAACCCCATACTCCCTTCCTATCCTGTCTATCCTTTCTGTACACATTGTACTCCCCATATTCCAGTTCTGCATTCCTTATATCTGTGTAACAGCATGTCTCTAATATCCGAACAATATCTGCCTTTGATGTTTTGAGCAATACCTCAAATTCATCAAATTTATTTACCAAATTCCTTGCATTGGTGGACACCAGTTGTCGCCAAAGGGGTCGATAGAAAAATATAAGACATCATTGTACAGGAATATTTAACAAACGAAACGAGGTCTATGTGTCTTCTTTGTGAAAAAAACTTTTAGTAACGATGCAATGAAACCAGCAAAAATGAAAGATCATCTTCAAAGACTCCATCCCGATAAGAAAGATAAAGATCTCGACTTTTTTAAAGAACTGAAAGAGAAATACACACATCGATAAAATCATTTATGAAAGCACCTGCCGAAGCTGACAAGAAACAAGGATTAACAGCCTCCTACAATATTTCTTTTAATATAGCGAAAAAAAAGGTAAACCATATACAATTGCAGAGGACATTGTTATACCCGCAATCAAAGAAGTAATTGAAACCATAATGAAAAAAAGATTCTGGCCCTGTTTTGAAATGTTTACCATTGAGTGCGAATACCGTGAAAAGGCATATTGGTGAAATGGCTGAAGATGTAGAAAAAACTGTAGCTTCAGAACTCAAAAATAGTAAGTTCTCCATCCAACTTGATGAATCTACATTCGATAGTTCTCCTATTCTTATGGCTTATGCAAGATATTATAGTAAAACCAAACATCAAATTATTTACGAATTTTTATTTGCGAAATATCTTGAAAGTGATGGAATGGGGTTGACAATTTTGCAGCGATTGGAGGAATATTTAAATAAGTATGATATTCCATTTACTAATATAACAGCAGTAGCCACAGATGGTGCACCTGCAATGGTGGGCCGTTATCGAGGTTTCGCTGCCTTTCTGAAAGAAAAAGTTCATAGTGTACGTATTCACTGTGTGTTGCACCGAAACCATTTGGTGGCAAAAACTCTCAGTGACGAACTGCCTGATACTCTTAGAGTGTGTATTAAATATGTTAATCAAATTAGACCTCATCCTCTTAAATACGATACAGTCAGACATGAAATTCTCTGAGCATTGTAAACAGGTTGCAAGGAAGGCCCATGGTGTCCTATCGATGATCTATCGAACTTTTGCAAGTAGAGATAGGGACGTGATAATCCCATTATATAAGGCTTATGTTAGACCACACTTGGAATACTGTGTTCAAGTATGGAGACCGCACCTAAAGAAAGACATCGAGCTTCTTGAAAGGGTGCAAAGAAGGGTAACTCACCTGGTGAGATCGGCAAAAGGGCGTCCTTATGAAGAAAGACTTCGAATATGTGGGTTGCAGAATTTGGAAACTAGACACCTTATAGGAGATTTGATTGAGGTGTTTAAGGCTGTGAGAGGCATCAGTAAAATGAATGAGGACAAAATTTTCAAGATTATAAATGATGCTAGAACTAGGGGACATAAATTCAAGTTACGGGGGCGGAAATGTTTAGATTGGACTGCAGGAAGTTTTATTTTAGCCAGCGAGTTATAAATTACTGGAATAAGTTGCCTTCATGAGTGGTAGAGGCCGACAGTTTGGGGAAATTCAAAGGTCATCTGGCTAGTACTTTCGGGTAAGGGAAGCGCATAGGATGATAGGTTTAATTTCCTTTTTATTTATTTTTTATTTTATTATTTTTTATTTATTAATTATTATTATTTACTTATTTATTTATTTATTTTTTGTTTTTATCATTGTTTTGTTCGGATTATTATTTTTTTTTGGCTGGTGCAGCATAAGCCATAGGCTTTCTTGCACCATGCGGCCGTTACTAATACTAAATACTAAATCGCGATTGTTTGCCAAACTTTGTGAAAAAAATGATGAAGTATCAAACCAATTACTCTTGCATACTGAAGTAAGATGGTTGTCTAGAGGTGCAAGTCTACAAAGATTTGTTGAGTTGTTCGACTCAACCCTAGAGTTTCTTACAGGTGTTAATTTGTTTTTCAGTGATGAACTGAAGAGAAATAAGAATCATATTTTCTACTTGGCAGAATTATTTTCAAAATTTAATGACGTATAGACCTATCTACAAGGTAAAGATGTCACAATTATTCAAGCTCAGACGATTCTTTTAGGCTTCCAAGCTAAATTAGCCTTATTTAAATCATCATTGTTACGAAAAGATTTTCAGTACTTTTCGAATCTACTAATTCAGCAATTAGAAGTAAAAGATGAAGACTTAGAGATATACACAAAACATCCTCAAGATTTGAGCGATGATTTTAAATTGCGCTTTGCAGATTTTGAAAACATGCACATTCCAGATTGGATTATGAAGACATTTTCTGCGGATATTGAAAATATTGACTGTAACTTACAAGATGAACTTATTGAATTGTCAGTTGATCTTGAAGCTAAGACGCTTTTTAAAAAAGGACTTTAAGTTACTTTTGAATGAATATAAATGTAGAAAAATATCCAAAACTTTCTGAAGTGGTACTCCCTTTTTGCTTGCATTTCCAAGCTCGTACATGGTTGAAGCATGGTTTCAACCATGTTAATTCCATTTTAACAAAACAAAGAAATAACCTAGATATAGAATTCTGTGGCGATTTAAGGCTGAAACTTACTAATTTTGAACCCAACATTGCTAACCTTGTCAAGAGTTACGAAGCACACCCTTCACATTGACTTTAGTAAATTGTATACTAAGTTAATAAAAGTCTTATTTTCATATTCAGACACGATAGGAGGGAGTATATGATGAGAGCCTTGTCGATCAATTCGGCCCTGGAAAGATTGTGCAAGGCTCAAGGGGTAGAATTTTTTTCAGCCTGGACTGTACTTGTTAACAGGAGAGATTGCTTCTACAGGGATGGGATACACTTAAATAGAAAGGGTGCAAGAATATTTGCTGATGCTATCGAGGCAGTGTTAGGTGGATCGGAAAACTGCTAGCTTGGGGGGGAGACAAAGACGAATAGATTAACAGTAGCCACTGGCAGAGGTGAAAGAGATTCTTGCACTGCTTCTATTGGAATGAGCAGAAGCTTGAAACACAAGATGCAGGATATTTCAGAGACTGCCGGGAGTCATTGCGGTACAAGTAAACACATGGGTTGTGTTAGGGTAGCTAAGAATAGAAATAGGTGCATGTATACTTGCGTGTACACCAATGCTAGGAGTTTAGTAAATAAATTTGGTGAATTTGAGGTATTGCTCAAAACATCAAAGGCATATATTGTTGGGATATCAGAGACGTGGTGTCACACAGATATAAGGAATGCAGAACTGGAATTTGGGGAGTACAACATATACAGAAAGGATAATTTTGTGTATTAAGAAATACATAAAATCCAAGGAAGTGAAGCCAGTGGACAGTGCAGTGTCAAGTCAGTTTGGTGTGACATAACCATTGGGAGATCAAATTTGAGAGTAGGAGTGTGCTGTAAGCCTAATGACTCTGATGAGTGTAATAAGAAACTGTACAGGGAAATAGAGTGGGACAGTAATTCATAGAGTCTTATAATGGGAGATTTTAATTTCCCAGATATTGACTGGAATTTGGGGGCTGGTCACTCACACACTAGCAAGGCTTTTGTTGATTTATTTGATGATTGTTTTCAACATCAGCATGTTCGGGAGACAGCCAGAGGGAGGAATATTCTTGATTTGATTATCAGCAGTGATTCTTCATGCATTAAGAATCTGCAGATAAATGAACCACTAGGTGGCCGTGATCACAGTGTGCTGAAGTGGGATTTACTCAAAGAGGTAACTACCATTAGGGGTAAAGGGAAAGGTTATTGCTTTCGTAAAGGCGACTATGATGGACTGAGACAATATTTAAATTCTATACATTGGAACCAACTGATGATGTTACCAACAGCAAATGCAAAATGGGAAGCATTCAAAGAACTTATCTTGGAAGCTACTAGGCTTTACATACCAAGTAAGAAATATTGTTCAAGGTTACGGCCTAAATGGATGTCAGATGAACTGATGAGGCATATGGCAGAGAAGAAACATGCATGGGATACATACAAATTAACACATGACACAGAAGCCTATGATAGATACAAGTTGATCTGTAACCAAGTTACAAAGGAGGTTAGGCAGGCGAAGGCAGATTACGAGAAATTCTTGGCAAGGGATGCAAAGAAAAACAGCAAAGAGTTCTTTACTTATGTAAACTCTAGAAGGAAGGCGATGAATCAGATTGGTCCACTTGATATCGATGGGTGAACTGTTGATGATCCTGCTCAGGTAGCTAACAAACTAAATGAATATTTTGCATTGACATTCACACATGAGGAGTTATTTAGCGAGGGGAAAGCCAGAGGTGCATTCAGCTCTAGCAGTAAGCTAGAGAATCTTGTAATAACTGAGAGTAAAGTGGAGGAAAAATTGTTGAAGATAAACACAAGAAAGTCACCCGGGGTGGATGGGATCTATCCAGTTATATTAAAGGAGGCAGCAAAGGAAGTAAGCAAACCCTTAGCCATAATTATGAGAGATTCCTTGGACTCTCCAGTGTACATCTCCAGTCTGTGGGAGATACCCACAGACTGGAGATGTGCAAATGTCACCCCAATTCACAAAGGAGGATCAAAGGCTGACACAAGTAATTATAGACCTGTGAGTTTAACTTCTGTTCCAGGAAAATTAATGGGGGCACTAGTTAAAGAAGCACTGCAGGATCATTTAGACAAGACTTCAGCTATAGCTCGGACACAGCATGGTTTTGTTAAGGGCAAATCATGCCTGACCAATTTGATTGGATACTATGATGCAGTCACAAAGGAACTGTATGCAGGGAATAACTTTGATATTATATACTTGGATCTTAGAAAGGCTTTTGATATGTAATATCTTCCATGTGCAACTGTTGCACATGGAAGACTGCTGCACAAATTGGAGCAGTGTGGCACTGGAGGCAAATTGCTGCTATGGATAAAGGGATGGTTGAGGGGGAGAAGACAGAGAGTGGTAAACAATGGACACTGCCCGTCGTGGACTAATGTTATTAGTGGAGTCCCTCAGGGCTCAGTGTTGGGTCCATTATTGTTTTCTGTATTCATAAATGATATTGATGAGGGTATATCAAGCTTAATGTCAAAGTTTGCAGACGATACAAAGGTAGGCAGGGTTGTCAAGGACACTACTGACACTATGCTGCTGCAACAGGATCTGGAATGGTTGAGCAGATGGGCTGAGAGGTGGCAAATGAAGTTTAACATTGACAAATGTAAAGTACTACACATGGGAAACAGCAACCCCAGAGCAACGTATCAACTCTGTGCTACTATACTGACAGTGGTAGAGAATGAAAGGGACCTGGGGGTGGTTGTGCAGGCAGATATGAAGTTCTCTGAGCAGTGCATACGGGCGACAAGAGTAGCTCATGGTGTATTGTCAATGATATATAGGAATTTTTCTAGCAGGGATAAGGAGGTGATTATTCCCTTGTATAAGGCAATGGTCAGGCCACACCTAGAGTACTGTATACAGGTCTGGAGGCCTAATTTCAAGAAGGATGTAGAGCTGCTGGAACGAGTACAGAGAAGGGCAACAAGATTAGTGAATGGAACAAAGGGGTGCTCTTACGAAGAAAGGCTTTAGTTTTGCAACTTACAGTGTCTGAAGACTAGGCACCAGCGAGGTGATCTGATAGAGGCGTATAAGCCCTTGAATGGTTTGAGCATGCTCAATGCTGATGGGATTCTTCCTCTCGCTCTGAATAATCACCTGAAAGGCCATAAATTCAAATTGAGGAAAGACAGATGTAGGGTACGTGCGGAAATTTGCCTTTAGCCAGCGAGTGGTTAGTTGGTGGAACAGACTTCCATCCCTTGTCGTGGAGGTTGATAGCCTAAATAAGTTTAAGGCTCAGCTGGACAGGTATTTTGAACGAACAGAGGGGTGAAGTGGAAGTGGGTTTTTTTGGCTGATGCTGCATAAGCTTGCTTTCTTGCATCAAAAGTCTCTGCTAATGCTAATATATATATAAGGAAGATTGTATTACAATCGATTCCGGTTATTTGGGACACATCGGGACTAGTGCATTTTGGCCCGATTAAGCGGCTGCCCCAATTATCCGAAGTTTCACGTAAATAGTTAAGAATACAATGTACCCCCCCCCCCCCTGTTTTTTTTTTTACAATTGGTTCACTGTACCATCAAATCACATTACGATGAACTCAACATAGTAAAGTACCGTTCACTATACGATGTGTCGTAAGCGCCGGTCATTGTGATCACGTTTGCGAATTGAATTTTACTTCTATTAAACAGCAATTCTAATTAGCGAAAATAGGAGGAATATTATCCACAGGCTATAAAAGCAAAGATATATTAAGCACAAATTTACCCTTTATTACCTTACCAATTAAAAAATTAAATGATACGTGAAAATCGGAAGAATATACGTGATAAAGGCCGCCATAGCCTAGTGGTCAGGCGTGTGGGCGCATAAGTACACGCGCCTTGAGTTACCGTGGTTCAAGCCCGTGACTGCTGAATATGGTGCTGTTTCATGTATTCTGTCTATCTTGTGAACTCCTCTGACCGTTTGGTCGTCCCGGAGTATAAACAGAAAATTTATTTTATTTTTTATTTTATAATCGGAATAATTAATACGTACTGTAATATGAACATACAAACTAGTTGACATTTCTGTTCACTGACATTTGTAGGTGGGGAGTTAAAATTTAAAACAATAAAAAGATAAGCAATCAATAACAAAGAACACGGCACACAGAAACTGCAAGTAACACGATACCTGCAACTGACATTTGTGGGTGGGGAGTTAAGATTTAAAACAATAAAAAGATAAGCAATCAATAACAAAGAACACGGCACACAAACTGCAAGTAACACGATACCGGCAACTGAGTAACAAGTTACGAATCTTTAAAAATAGGAATGAAGAGAAGATTCTGAAAATTATATTTTTTTTATATGATTGAAGATTTCATGGAAGTGTAAACATATTTCACCATAATAACCCACAGAATTCCAGCTGTCGGTAATATCGCAAATTCAGTAAGATCGAGTTTACTGTCCGTTGATGATAGATTTCACTAACAGAAAAGCCCAATAAACAAGTGACTCCTAATTGTTTTTATGGTTGTGACCTCCAGAATTTCGACCGAACCCCTGGTACCATCGGAGACAATCGTAGGGTAATCTCTAGTGCTGCAGTCTCCTGCCCCAATTAAATGGCATGCTGTCCCAATTAAGCGAAGTAAACCCTGGCTATTTTCTCAATTGGTTTCTTTTTTTTAAGATTTGCCCCAAATAAATGGCTGCCCTGATTAACCGGTGGCCCAAATAACCAGAATCCACTGTATTATTATTTTGTTATCTAAATTAAATTTTATATTTTATATATTATTTATCCCTCCTATCAAATATGTAATGTTAAGGACATCAAAAACAAAAACGTATCCCTTTGATGTTAAGCCAATATAATATATACTATATTATACAGTGTTTAATGTATATTGTGTGTGTATAAAATAAACACTCTAAAAACTCACATAAGCGTCTTTTTTGCTTGTCCTATTATAATTATGTAATATTAAAATAGAGGGGGTTGATAAAGTCAAGAAACTCTTGAAGAAGGGGTCGACGGTCAAAGAAGTTTGGCAACCCCTGGTGTACACGCAAGTATACATGCACCTGTTCCTATTCTTAGCTACCCTAACACAACCCATGTGTTTACTTGTACCGCAATGACTCCCAGTAGTCTCTGAAATATCCTGCATCTTGTTTTCCAGGCTGCTGCTCATTCCAATAGAAGCAGTGTAAGAATCACTTTCACCTCTGCCAGTGGCTACTGTTAATCTGTTAGTCCATGTATCTCCCCAAGCTAGCAGTTTTCCGACCCACCTAACACTGCCCCGATAGAATCAACAAATATTCTTGCCCCCTTTCTATTTAAGTGCATCCCATCCCTGTAGAAGCAGTCTCTCCTGTTAACAAGTACAGACCTGGCTGAAAAAAATTTTACCCCTTTGCACAATCTTTCCAGGGCCGAATTGATCGACAAGGCTCTCATCATATACTCCCTCCTATCGTGTCTGGGTAGAATTGCAGACACTTTCAAATTCAACCCTAATTCACGGCTTTTTTTCAACAGTGACCTGTACTTGTTAAGTAATTCTGCCGGTCTCCCACTCTTAATATCATTAGTGCCAACATGTACAACTATATCACCTTTTGTGCCCTTAAAAGATTTTATCCGCTCTACAACGTCATCAACCTTTGCCCCTGGCAGACATACCCTGGTCCTGTTCCACCTATCCTGTTTACAAAGCATGTTCCCCGTTTCCTTGACAATAGAGTCACCAACAACTACTAGCTCCTGTGGGACCAGTGCATTCTGCCTTGGGGGTTGCCGCTGTGTTGCGTGATGACCAAGTTCATGCTCTGGCATTGATGTGGGCAGCTGAGAGCTTGATGGGCCCCTCAGTTTAGATCCTTCGAGGGCATCCACCCTGTCCTTCAAGCTCTACTCAACTCAGCATTGTCCATAACAATGCTGAGTTGTCGCCTGATTTCCTTAGCCGACCGGGCTAGCCGAGTGGGTCAAGTACCTGCCCGGCAACCCAAAGGTCGCGGGTTCGATTCCCGCCTCGGGCTTGGATCAAAGTACTGCAAAAACCTTGGGAGGTGCAATATGGCCACAGAAGCCGATGCGCCAACAACTACCAAATCAAATCAATCAACCTGATTTCCTTACACTCCTTACATCGCACATACACAAAGAAATCCCCCATGGCAGTATCATGTGCCGTACCCGATTGCTCCACAAACATCATACAAACAGCGCATTTTAAAAGGCTGTGATTCAGAGGGCAACTGCCCCCCCCCCCCCCAGTTCTTCCCTGAACCACAGCACTCCCATTAGCTTGAGCCTTTTGCTTTGATGCTCTGGTCTGAGTCATGATTTCGATTTGATTTTAATAAAATTTCCATTTCAGTTCAAAATTATAACCCTAAACTTGTATCCCAACACAGTTTTAACGCTATATATATTTTTCAGTATCTATATATATTTTTCAGTATCGAGTATTATCTACGAGTTCCGTTTGTATAACATCTGTATCAAGTTATGTATTAATTAATTATGTTTTGTTTGTAATCTAAGTCGTTATATGTATATAGTTTAAAGTGCAATTTAATTGACAATGAAATTTAACACGATTAATAGATTTTACTGATTAATTGACTATATTATATACTATACTATACTAAGCTTATGCTATCTAGTTCGGGATATAACGTTGTCGTATAACAATGGCGGCAATTTACGAACAGTAAAGCTACGGACACTTAAGTATTAATTAACTTCCAAATCTCAATATCTCAATTCAGAATAAACTAAGGATCCTGACCAGGTCTATAAAATAATTTGATGTAACAATTGGTCAATTAAGCAGCTAAATATGGCTAAAAAACTTCTCGTTCAGCGGAGCTGCAACTTGTAACAGGTGGATTTGATACCCTTACCGATACTTTTATGCAATTACAAGGCCAAGTAAAGAATAAATACACCGATTAATCAGAAAATCACAAAATAATGCTGTACTACTAAATTTAAATCAAAAGTTTTAGAAAAACAATAATTTCAAATCAATAAATAAGAAAATCCACTTAGCGGCTTTGAACACTTCTGACTCCCACTAGCCTTGTCAGCAGCAGCACATACAGAGTGGATACTCTCATAGATGACAATGTTAATTATGATTACATGTTAAAATGCATAGACAGTGAAGCCACCAATTTAAGCACCTGGAAACAGGCCGGAATATTGCAAAGAGTTATTGGAGAATTTTCTCAAGTTTTGTAATTGCAATGGACTATATATCGATTCACTGATTATTAGTATGAGATATTCACAATTGTTATTCCAATACAAAAAAAAAGACACTAAGAACATAGTGGACGTAGTGTGTATCTGTCAGCAGACCCCAACAAAACCTCAAAAAAGTGCCACTGTGAAGAAACAGAATCTTCTAAGGCCAGATGAGAATGTGAGTAGTGCATGTACCATGGATATAGTGTTGTTCATCTGGCCTCTCAGTTACTGGAAGGCCCTGTCACCAGGAAGAGGCATTCCAGCGTCCATCCACGGCACGAGGAGCTGGACCAGGTTAGTAGAGAGATGCCTGTTGGAGTCCATTACCCCAGCAGAGCAAGGACGGAGAGAACTCAAGAAATGAAATGGGCAAAGGGAAGGAGGTAAGCGGAAAAACTGGGACCTCGAGGAAGGGAGGTCCCAATATAGAAATAAAACAAAATAAAATAAAAATAATTATAGATAAAAAAATGTTTTTTTTTTTTTAAATAAGTGAAGGTTTTGGCAAGTTTATATTAGCAGTTATCGTAGCCATGTGGTAATGTTGAATGCTGCTGTTTTCTTTCCTCAGTTCAAATCCTTTGGTTTTCACCCGCTGGCATTTTCTTTTTTCCCCCTCTTGTACTTTTAATTCATTTCTTCAGTATAATACTATGTATAATACAATTTTACTTATGTTTTTGCATATATATAATAATTTAATAAGACCTTAAAATATTTTTAATGGTTTTTATAATATAATGGCCAGACATCTGCTAAAAATGTAGCTTAGAAGGAGGTTAAGAACTGTCATATATGCCAGTTCAATTAACATTAAAGATTTTTATATACACACTACTGGGTTCAGGTGGCTAATTATAGCAGGTTTCAGTACAACTCTGAATACAACGAGGCCAGTGCACCTGTCTCACTGTATTGAAACCTTTTATCACCCACCTGAACCCAGTAGTGTTTACATAAAATTCTGTATTTATTAATATTTATTGCAACTGGCACACATTACTGTCATCTTAATATTCTTCTAGGCTGTATTTTAGGTAATGTTGGCCATTATATTTTAAAATATTACTTATTTGACCTTAACTCCATAAATTTATATCTCTCATTTTGGCTAATCTCAACTGTTGTTTTAGGTTTTGACGTAGTGAATGAATTGAACTGCTTTTGACTTCAGTTGTTGTTTGGTTTTTAGGAGCATTAGCAACCAAGGCCATATTGCTCCAGGGATATGCGGTGGTAATACCTGACCTTTTCACATCCTCCGTATTTGGTGGTCACAGGCTCAAACCGCAGTCTAGAAGCGTGTGCTACGCACTGCTGCTCCTGCCCACCTGGCTATGGAGGTGCCCTTTGACTTCAGTTCTAATTTTTATTTAATTCCATTCCTTTATTTATTGTTTTATGTCTGGCATCCTATGAACACTGCATCGTTTACCTGCTAACCAGAACCACTAAAACTTTTTTTTTTTTTTTTTTTTTTTATACTTCACAGAAATACAAATAATTGGGAATCAATGAAAAATTTGGAAGACAATTTTCTCTGACTAAATTGACTGTTTTTTTGCGAGTTAGTTATTTTCTTTAACAAAAGTAATTTAGCATTCTTTCATTTAGATCACTATTTATTTGAGTTAGCATTACAACAAAAAAAAAAAAGACAAACATCACACTATATAATTGAAATTCTTTTTATTTATGAATTTTCTCATTACATATAAAAGGTATTTGAATTACATGTAGCCTTCCGCAAATTGAATTAGTGATATCTTCACATGAACTGTTCTGTAATATATGTATAAAAAAAAGCATGTTGATTTAAGTCATAAAATTAAAAGCAAGGCTAAAGACTTGTATGCTCTTGCATACATACAAACTTGCATACACATGCACTGAGGTGGATGAACATTCAGCCTTCACTTGATGGATGATCACTGTTAGAGCGTTGTATATTATATAGCTCCTTAGTGACAAGAGCAAGTTACCCTAGATAACAGTAATAGGTCTCCCAGAGAAAACTTACATGCACTGAGTTGGATAATTGATTCAGACTTCACTTAATTGACAATGACACTGTGGTAATGTTGCATTATATAGTACTTAGCCACAAGAGCAATGTGACCCAACCAAACAGCAGTAGGTCTCCCAGAGAACACACACATACATAGGTATACATTGAGTTGGGTAAAAAGTTCAGACTTCACTTGATTGTTAATGACACTGGGAACATTGCATTATATAGCTTGTCAGGCACAAGAGCAATGTAACCCTACATAACAGCCTAACAGCAGTAGGTTCACCGAGAACACACACATATACGCTGAATTGGATAAACAGTTCCGACTTCACTTGATTGATAATGACACTGTGGTAACGATGCATTATATAGCTCCTCAGCCACAAGAGCAATGTAACCCTACATGACAGCAATAGGGCTCCCATCAAACACATACACTGAGTGTGATAAAAGGTCCAGACTTCACTTGGTTGACGATGATACTTTGGGAACGTTGCATTATATGGCTCCTCAGCCACAAAAGCAATGTGTCGCAGATAACAAAAATGTTTAGTTTTTCAATGAGTTGTTCACTAGATAGTTTATCAAATTGCTTAGTGATGTCAGCAGTGTCTACTTTAAGATGGTTTTAAAAAGTTTTGGATGTATATTCCAGAAGGGTATCAAATTAGCAATTGCTGACTTTCCACCCTGTTGATTTTGATGTATGTAAAGCTTGAAAAAATTGAAGAGTTATTTATGCACTACTGTGTCAAATAGTTTCAAAAGGTTTTTTTTGTTGGGGGAATAGCTCTGAAATCTTATACAGCACAGTTGTCACCTTCTATGAATACCAGAAGTATATTAACCTGATTGAAATGCTTTGGGTAAACGCCCAGTCGCAGAGATAAGTTGCAAATACAAAGCATGATAGGATTAAGAGTGGTGGCAGGCTTTTTCCAAAATATGCTTGGTATATCATCTGGTTCTTCCGTATTGTAATTTTTCATATTCAATGCTGAGTTTCGGTCATCCTCATCAATCAACAGATCTAAACCAGGAAATGAAACCGAAAGCTCCATATCAATAGTCTCAATCTTTGACAAATGTTTGCCAAATACTTCAGCAGTTTGGAATTCATCAGACAATAGAATTCCAACCGAATTATGGAGCTATATGTTATTTATCATTAATATATATGTAGTTCAGAATGGTTAGTTAATCCAGTATTGATCAGTTAATATTGCTTTGATACAAGTGATCTCTAAAAAAGAAAAATCATGACACAATTTTCCCCTCTATCTTTCACAGCACATGCTTAACATTTCCCAGTTACATGTGTTTAACATGTTTCAATAGTTTTTGAAGAGAGTTCCATGCTTGACTAGACAGGTAAGCCAAATTCATATTTTTCACTTTTTGTTTTAACAATTTACAACACAGACTGAATAAGCACATTTTGCATGTGCTTGGTGCACCCAGTTCTCAAACCACAACCACTCTAAGTCAATAAAACTTGTTTTAGCATAAAATTTTTGTAGAACTTTTTCCTTACGAAATACCAAATAGACTTCAAAAATATTTGATACACTTCTCATTGTATTCAACAATTCCTTTGATGGCCATTTTAATCCATACTCTCTCACATTAACATCTTTAAAATACAACAACAATTTGTCCATATCAAGATCTTTTGGGGCTAATAATAAATCTTTACATGTTTCACAATTATTGCTCTTTAAAATATTTCTGGCTAGGTAACCTGAGACATATGCCAATACATTTTCATTATAAATATCCATATCCTCACAGTACCTGGGTGATTATAACTTTCACTTTGTCAATGAGACTTTGGCTATGACTTCACTTGGTATCAGAAACAGTAAAGATGCTATGACATATTTCATGAAGTTTTTAAGGGAATAATTTAATTATTCAATAAACTATTGCTTCGATTAATATCAATAAACTACTCATATTAATTAATGTCATAACTTATGAATTAGTTGTTAATTTGCTATTCAGTATTTTTTTTAAACATTTCTTGGTTCTATCAATTATGATAAATTACGTTAAATGTTCTTTCAGAAATCGGTCAATCTAACATGAAACACTTATTTCTGTGCATGATGTGTCAGCAGCTAATTATAATAATAGTAAAAAAAAAAAAACTACATAAAACAAAATTGCTACGCTCAACAAACACTTATCTACTGGAAAGACAATACAGGTGGTGCCTCGCAATTCGACGTACCGCTATTTGACAGTCGGATTTCGCGGGCCAGCAAAAACGCTGCATGATATTGCATGATAGAATTCTTTGCTGGACTACGTAACTGCCTTTACTAAATAGTGATGGCTGCTTCATACATTTTAACCACTGGTATTAAAGAGCGAGAGTAACATTTAACCAATGATAGATAAAGCGGGAATAGATCCCTCAATCGTTCAGCTACGTTAGCCGCCCTCAAAGATAGCTACAGGTATGCTGTCAGTTCTTCCTCAGTTATGAGACAACATTACATATCTCGTTAATAATCGTAGTCTGAGTTCACGTTTTCTTTAGTTGTTTGTGCTAATTTATAATTCTGCATTTCTCATAAAGTAAAAAATTTTGTGCTTTGGCAGTTATTTATTTTTTGAGTGAAATTTGATAATGGGTCCAAAGATAAGTGAACAACGGAATAATTCAGGAAAGAAACACACTTGGTTGAGCATAGAAAAGAAGAAAGAAATTATAGAAAAAGTGCAGAAAGGTAGAACAATTACAGATGTAGCTCAAGAGTATGGCGTCCCTAGGTCAACTGTGGCAACTTTTTGGCAAAATAGAGACAAGATTATAGGTGCTAGGGTGTTCGCTGGAGCAATGAAAATTTCTGACAGAAACAGATCTTTAATCAATGAAGAAATGGAAAAGCTGCTTCTTACCTGGATTAGAGAAAGACAGATGAAAGGAGATCCAGTAACTCAGGCAATGATCTGTGAGAAGGCTAGGTTAATTTTTGAAGAATTGCAGAAGAAAATTCCAGGACGTATCTCAGATCAAACTGATGAATTCAAGGCAAGTCATGGGTGGTTTCACAGATTCAAAGGTAGAACAGGTATCCATAGTGTTTTCAGACATGGGGAAGCAGCTAGTGCAGATAAAAAGGCTGCAGAAGAGTTTGTGAAAAAATTTGAAGATTTAATTATGAAGGAGGGCTACTTGCCGCAGAAAATTTTTAATGGGGATGAAACTGGGTTATTTTGGAAGCGATTACCAAATCGAACATACATCACGCAAGAAGTGACGCTCCCAGGACATAAGCCTATGAAAGATAGGCTTACCTTGTTATTGGCAGCAAATGCAAGCGGAGACTTTAAAGTAAAGCCACTTCTCGTTTACCACTCTAAAAATCCTCGCTTCTTTGGGAAGAAAATCATCATCCAAACTACCAGTGATGTGGAGATCCAATGGAAAAGCCTGGGTAGACCAGAAAGTCTTCAAAGATTGGATTTTTGAGGAGTTTGCCCCAAGCGTAAAAAAATTCGTCATTGACAACAATTTACCTTTGAAAGCACTGCTGATTCTTGACAATGCTAGTGCCCACCCCCAAGACTTGGCAAACATTCTTGAAATTGACTTTGATTTCATAAAAGTCCAGATTTTTCCTCCAAACACCACATCACTGATCCAACCCATGGATCAAGAAGTAATTGCCTGTTTTAAAAAACTTTACACCAAGGCTTTGTTTTCACAGCTTTTTGACGTGACTTTTCTGATAAGGCACTGAAGGAGTTCTGGAAGACTGAGTTCAATATTCTTCACGCCATTTCCTTTATTAAAATTGCCTGGGAGGGAGTGACACAGAGGACCCTTCGTGCATCATGGAAGAAACTCGTTCCTTCCTTTTTTCGGGATGACAACAATGCAGTCCAAGCTGCTGAAGAATCAGAAGCAACTGCGGCCATGTGAGAAATCATTTCGACCGCGGAGAACCTCAACATAGGAGAAGTTGATGAGGCTGATGTGGAAGAGCTTGTGGAGGATCATGATGACGAACCAACCGTGGAAGAACTCAAAACACTCAGCGAACAGGAAGCAAAAGAGAGAGAAAAGGAAACTTCACTTGAAGAAGAATGAATGAAGAGCTTCAAATCATCGGTGTACAAGATCATGTTTTGGAAATTTGCCAGCAGAAGTTCTAAAGCAGCTGCTGACAAAACACTGCCCTGTGGTTACCCTTCTGCAGACAGTAAAGGAACAAGAAAGACCATTGTATTCTACAAGGAACCATCTTTCCTGCAAAATTTTATTGAGTACAGCGAGGAGGTTATCAAAGATTGTGAAGTAGTCCTTCAGGATGTTAATTAACAATGTAATGGAAATCCTATCATATGCAGCTTTGACGTCAATAAAAATTATGTCAAACTAAGTTAGAGAATTCAAGGCTTCCTGTCTGTGAAAGAGTTTGAAGTAGATTGGTGGTAGTAGATCTTCCAGGAACCATAGTGTGAAGGTGGTGAGATTTGTGGTGGAAACAATGCTCTATAAGTTGAGTTAGGATTGCCTTTTCAAAAACTTTAAGGAGTCCAGAGCCCACTGAAATCTGAAGAAAATCCTTCACAGCTTTTGGCCTTGAATTCTTGGGAATGGGTTTGACGCAGTAGTGTGTCCAAATCTGGGGCATTGCCAAGGCACACAAAATTTCATCAAAGATGTGCAGAAGATCATCCACAACGAAGACACAGGATATTTTAACAATAAACAAGGGAAATCCGACAGTAGCTTTATTCGGTAACCCATTTATTACTTCCATCAGATTCTCCTTCATGATATTAATTGTTGACAGTTGAGTCAAATCACGTAATGGGATGGAGAAGGGAGGGTTAGATTCTTTCTTTACATGACTCTCACCAAAAGTGTTATCAGCCCACTCAACAAAAAGGCTTTCATCCATCTTAATATCTTTGAAATGCTTTGCAAATGGCCGCTTAGGGTATACTAACCTATTAGCTATGTGTCTATTGTTGGTGAATCACTTTTGCTTCAGGAAAAGTGCACATTTCTTTTTAAAGCTAATGAAATCACTTGCGCATCCAGTACTCTTCCATTTTCTGTAGGCACACTGCTTGTCCAGAAATGCGGGCTTCAGGTCTCTAGAGAACCGTGGTTTAGTCCATTTAGAGATTCTGATGGTTTTTGAAGCTCTTTGAATTGCCATTGCCTTTAGGAGGGAAGCCATACCATTAGTGTCTTCTTCGATCAGCAGGGTAGAAAGTGCTGCCCAGTTCGTTGAGGTGAGAAAATGGTTTTGGTTAGTACTTCATCATCCCTAGACTACATCAGCAGGAACATAAAAGCAAACGAGAGTGCTTTGTGGTCCGAATTAAAAGTGAAGGTCAGTATTGTGGGCATCAAATCTGCAGAACAATGAAATACTAAGTCTAACACTTTGTCACCCCTTGTAGGCTGTGACTCAAGGAAATCCAACCCTAAATTTTCAGTGAAGTCTCCTGAAGTCGTGTCAATGTCTCGTGAAGTCAATTAAGTCTTGTCTAGTTTCATAGTGTCTAGGAGTTGGCATATTGAAGTCCCCTGTAAGAAAGGCTGGTTTATCAGAGGTGAGATGGGTCACAAGCCATGACTGCAATTCATCCCTCTAGTCTTGTATATTATCAGGTGGAAGATAAATTAGACATATTTGGATCTGGAGATTTCTACATGTAACATTGGCACACAAAGCTTCAAAGTGTTCTGTACTGCTGGTCCTCAGGCAAGAGAGTGAAAAATTACAATGGTAAATAATCATAACACCTCTCCCCCCTTCTTTCCATACAATCATTAGTAGCTACGTGGTAAGATGAGTTTCTGAACAACGTATCGAGTCGTTTATTGGATGATATCCAGGTCTCCGTAAGGCATATAATCCCAAATTCCTCAAGAAACAAGAGGGATTGTAGATAGTGGAGCTTATTCCAGATGCTCCTAACGTTTTGAGTTAAAATTGAGCACAGACTGTGGGTTCCAATATCCTTTGATACCTTTAGTTGCTAGCGACAATTTCTGGGCAGAGAGATTTGAGAATTTTCCCGAAATTCCCTGACCCTAGAGCCGAGCTGCCACAAGTGAGGATTAAGAATACCATCTAAATCATAAGGGTGAACAAGCAACATCGAAAGATGCATAAGGGTGCTTAGTACGCATTTTACGGATGCTGGTGGGAACAGGAGTTCTTCCCCTGAAAAGTTTTTAGAAAATCATGATGCTAAATTTTGGAATTTTGTAGGGGGGTGGGATTACAAAGTCTTAAACAGTTTTGAATGATTTTTCTGAGATCTAAAGAAAAAAAATATTATATCATTTCAATCACTTGTTACTTTTGCTGCTTGCCCTGCATTCCCGCTTCTTTGTTGTAATATTTTTAATGGAGTCACCTTTTACTTTTATTTGATACTTCAAACTACCCCAGGGGCTCACATCTGGTGAGTTATGGGCTTGGCCCACCCAGGGTCCTGAGCTGGATATGATCATTATTCCCTTTATTGGTGATTCTCTTCCCTCTGACTCTCTCTCTCTCTCTCTCTCTTTCTCTCTCTCTCTCTCTCTCTCTCTTTCTCTCTCTCTCTCTCTCTCTCTCTCTCTCTCTCTCTCTCTCTCTCCAAAAAAAATTTCTGAGGGTAACTCAGAAATTTTTTTTTGGCTGGTGCAGCATACGCCTAAGGCTTCCTTGTACCATATGGCTAATAATAATGAAGTCTTATCCAAGCACCTATAGTTGTCTCTCCAGTGACTAAAACTCAAGAAATAACCCAATCCATTACAGTCCCCACTATTTGGTTCCCGCACTGTAAAGAATTGGATGAAGTTAGGATCTTTGATGAGAACCAAATCAAGGATATTAGAACCCACTGTACTTTATCTGACCTGTTGAAATGAAATAACTGTCCAGATTGCTCAGAAATGTTTCTCCCACAGTTTAATGCCTGTTCATGATTTACATTATGTAAGAGGTCGCCATCATAAGGCATTCACACTTGTCTGCACATTTAAAGTTTTTCGCAATGCTCTTCAGAATCATTTGGTCTGTAACATATCTCGACTATCACTTCTGTCTACCACATGTCATACTCCACCACACAGATTCATCATCCACCTTGATTGTAATATTGGCCAATTAAAGCAAAATGTGTAAATTATATGTACAGCATCATCAACATGGCAGGTAACATGTTACAGTATATAGTTTCGTCCGGTCTTTGTCAACTGCATTCTCTCTTTGCAGAAAGAGGGGGGGGGGTATTTAATTTCATCTCTGCTAAGCATGCAGCAAGCAAACTTTTTCTGCAACTGGATTTTTAATCCAAGCAAGAATACACCCGAATCTGGAAGCTGTATCGTGTTTTCGCACACCAGTTTACTTAAAAAAAAAATAAGTAAATTATATTTTACTTGTTAACAGGAGAGACTGCTTCTACAGGGATGGGATACACTTAAATAGAAAGGGTGCAAGAATGTTTGCTGATGCTATCGAGGCAGTGTTAGGTGGGTCGGAAAACTGCGAGATTGGGGGGAGACAAGGACTAATAGATTAACAGTAGCCACTGGCAGAGGTGAAAGTGATTCTTGCACTGCTTCTATTGGAATGAGCCGCAGCCTGGAAAATAAGATGCAGGATATTTCAGAGACTGCTGGGAATCATTGGGGTACAAGTAAACACATGGGTTGTGTTAGGGTAGCTAAGAAAAAGAACAGGTGCATGTATACTTGTGTGTACACCAATGCTAGGAGTTTAGTAAATAAATTTGATGAATTTGAGGTATTGCTCAAAACATCAAAGGCAGATATTGTGGGGATTTCAGAGACGTGGTGTCACACAGATATAAGAAATGCAGAACTGGAATTTGGGGAGTACAATGTCTACAGAAAGGATAGACAGGATAGGAAGGGAGGAGGGGTTATGCTATTAGTTAAAAAACACATAAAATCCAAGGAAGTGAAGCCAGTCGACATCGCTGGACAGTGCAGTGTCGAGTCAGTTTGGTGTGACATAAGCATTGGGAGATCAAAATTGAGAGTAGGAGTGTGCTATAGGCCTAATGACTCTGATGAGTATAATAAGAAACTGTTCGGAGAAATAGAGTGGGCCAGTAAATCAGAGAGTCTTATAATGGGGGATTTTAATTTCCCAGATATTGACTGGAATTTGGGGGCTGGTCACTCACACAGTAGCAAGGCTTTTGTGGATTTATTGGATGATTGTTTTCTACATCAGCATGTTCGGGAGGCAACTAGAGGGAGTAATACTCTTGATTTGATTATCAGTAGTGATTCTTCATGCATTAAGAATCTGCAGATAAATGAACCACTTGGTGGCAGTGATCACAGTGTGCTGAAGTGGGAGTTACTCAAAGAGGTAACTACCATTAGGGGTAAAGGGAAGGGGTATTGCTTTCGTAAAGGCGACTACAATGGACTGAGACAGTATTTAAATTCTATACAGTGGGATCAACTGATGATATTGCCAACAGCAAATTCAAAATGGGAAGCATTCAAAGAACTTATCGTGGAAGCTACTAGGCTTTACATACCAACTAAGAAATATTGTTCAAGGTTTAGGCCTAAATGGTTGTCAGATGAACTAATGAGGCATATGGCAGAGAAGAAAAATGCATGGGATACATACAAATTAACACGTGACACGGACGCCTATGATAGATACAAGTTGATCTGTAACCAAGTTACAAAGGAGGTTAGGCAGGCGAAGGCAGATTACGAGAGATCCTTGGCAAGGGATGCGAAGAAAAACAGCAAAGAGTTCTTTACTTATGTAAACTCTAGAAGGAAGGGGATGAATCAGATTGGTCCACTTGAGATCGATGGGTCAACTGTTGATGACCCTGCTCGGGTAGCTAACAAACTAAATGAATATTTTGCATCGACATTCACACATGAGGAGTTATTCAGCGAGGGGAATGCCAGAGGTGTATTTAACTCTAGCAGTAAGCTAGAGAATCTTGTAATAACTGAGAGCAAAGTGGAGGAGAAATTGTTGAAGATAAACACAAGAAAGGCACCTGGGGTGGATGGGATCTATCCAGTTATATTAAAGGAGGCAGCAAAGGAGGTAAGCAAACCCTTAGCCATAATTATGAGAGCTTCCTTGGACTCAGGGGAGGTACCCATTGACTGGAGATGTGCAAATGTGACCCCAATTCACAAAGGGGGATCAAAGGCTGACACAAGTAATTATAGACCTGTGAGTTTAACTTCTGTTCCCGGAAAATTAATGGAGGCACTGGTGAAAGAAGCACTGCAGGATCATCTAGACAAGACTTCAGTTATAGCTAGGACACAGCATGGTTTTGTTAAGGGGAAGTCTTGCCTGACCAATTTGATTGGATACTATGACGCAGTCACAAAAGAACTGGATGCAGGGAATAACTTTGATATTATATACTTGGATCTTAGAAAGGCTTTTGATACTGTTGCACATGGAAGACTGCTGCACAAATTGGAGCAGTGTGGCATTGGAGGCAAGTTGCTGCTATGGATAAAGGGGTGGTTGAGGGGGAGAAGACAGAGAGTGGTAATCAATGGACACTGCTCATCGTGGACTAATGTTATTAGTGGAGTCCCTCAGGGTTCAGTATTGGGGCCTTTATTGTTTTCTGTATTTATAAATGATATTGATGATGGTATATCAGGCTTAATGTCCAAGTTTGCAGACGATACGAAGGTTGGCAGGGTTGTCAAGGACACTACTGACACTATGCTGCTGCAACAGGATTTGGAAAGGTTGAGCAGATGGGCTTCGAGGTGGCAAATGAAGTTTAACATTGACAAATGTAAAGTACTACATATGGGAAACAGCAACCCCAGAGCAACGTATCAACTCTGTGGTACTACACTGACAGTGGTAGAGAATGAAAGGGACCTGGGGGTGGTGGTGCAGGCAGATATGAAGTTCTCTCAGCAGTGCAGACGAGCTGCAAGAGTAGCTCATGGTGTATTGTCAATGATATATAGGAATTTTTCTAGCAGGGATAAGGAGGTGATTATTCCCTTGTATAAGGCAATGGTCAGGCCACACCTAGAGTACTGTATACAGGCCTGGAGGCCTCATTTCAGGAAGGATGTAGAGCTGCTGGAACGAGTACAGAGAAGGGCAACTAGATTGGTGAATGGGACAAAGGGGTTCTCTTGCGAAGAAAGGCTTAAGTTTTGCAAATTACAGTGTCTGGAAACTAGGCACCAGCGGGGTGATCTGATAGAGGTGTACAAAGCCTTGAATGGTTTGAGCATGCTCAATGCTGATGGGATTCTTCCTCTAGCTCAGAAAAATCACCTGAGAGGGCATAAATTCAAATTGAGAAAAGACAGATGTAGGATAGATGTGCGGAAATTTGCCTTAAGCCAGCGGGTGGTTGGTGGGTGGAACAGACTTCCATCCCTTGTCGTGGAAGTTGATAGCCTAAATAAGTTTAAGGCTCAGCTGGACAGGTATTTCGAACGAACAGAGGGGTGAAGTGGAAGTGGTTATTTTTATTTATTTATGTTACTTTTTTTTTTTTTTTTTTTTTTTTTTTTGGCTGATGCTGCATAAGCTTGCTTTCTTGCATCAAATGCCTCTACTAATGCTAATATTATGAATGCTTCATTCTTTGCATGTTACATACAATAAAAAAATTATTAGTTGGTGTATTTTAACTTAAAGCTAACTACAGCATTATTGCTGAGGTGGCCCTAATATAGTGTATCCGTGCAGAGGAGTCTTATTAAAGGTTATCAAGAACAAATGTATGACAGCTTGCCCAACTGGTATGTGGCCCTCAGAATCTTCCTGTGGTGGCTCGGCATATGAGGTACCTCAACAACAAAATTATACAGAAATATTTTCTGCTGAAGTTGCTCATTGTGGTATGCCATTGGAAACATGCAATCTGTATTTGTAGAACATATTATAAATGTTCATTAGCTATTTAATAAATCCTCATTAGCTAAATCTTCGTTGCATTGCTATTTATTTAACGAAAATAGTGGCCTAAATATATACCCTAACATTCATGTAGAAGAGTAACTGATCACATTATATGCGCAACTGTTGTTTGGAAACACCTGTTATGATATTTGTGTTAATTAGAGAAAATGATGAGTATGGGCTTGGCAAACCCAGTGTCCTGAGCTGGATATCATCATTCTTCTCTTTCTTGGTGATTGCCATCTACTTCTGACTCACTCTCTCTCTCTCTCTCTCTCTCGGTAACTTGGAATTATTTTTTTTTTTTTGGTTGGTGCAGCATAAGCCTTAGGTTTCCTTGTACTATGTGGCTATTAATAATAATAATAATGAAGATACCTGTGATTTGTCATCTTCCCAATCAGTGACGAACTTAGAAATTTGTGTCAGGGGTGGAGAGGTAGTATCACAGTACACTAATTTAATTTAGGCTCACTCACGGATGGGGGGGATAAAAAAAATTAATATTTACGACTTAACTACATAAACAGCACTGAATTCAAGTAATAGTCCATGACAGCTTGTTGTCCACAGCATAGACGACTGCCATTATTATTTTTCATGAAACTAGAGAATCAATCTGTCGTGGAACTGTATTTTTCCCAGTGGATGCAATTATAGAAAAAGTTCACGGTAAACAAAAGTGTAACCACCCCTTTAATGTAATGCCCATACAACCATATAGGTATAAGTGGGGAGAAAGATTTGTTAGAGATACATAAATTTGATTGCCAATACCCGTGGCCATTTATACTGAAGTGAAACAACGAAAAATAATAATTACCACACAAATGTTTCATGAGTTGTAAGTATACGACGCCTCCGTAGCCAGGTGGGAAGGAGCAGCACTGCATAGCACACGCTTCTTGATTAGACCGGGGTTCAAGCCCATCACCACCAAATATGGAGGATGCAGAAAGGTCAAGGAATGACTACCGCATATCCCGGAGCAATATGGCCTTAGTTGCTAATGCTCCTAAAAACCAAACAACAACAACATCTTGTAAGTATACTTGCTGAAATTATAACTGTGCTGACCTAATTTACTTCACGGATTATCTTTTGTGACAGTTGCCCTAATTCAGACAAGAAATAATGAAGCCACGGAAAAATCATCATTGTCATCAGAGTGTTTTTTTTTTTTTTTTTTTTTTTTTACGAAAACCCCAAACACGAAAGGTATCAAAACCTATAGTACTTAGTACCGTGCATGGGTTGAAGGAGAAGTATGGGGGGAGGGGGATGCCGGAAACTTTGCTCTAGAGACTAAACATTGGTTTCACCACTTCAAGCCTCCAATAAGCAAAGTGGTGGTATTTCACCGGTTTATGAAAGTCATCTACCACTTACAAAGTAAGGTGATAAGACCTGAAGGTTAATCAACTAATAACCATGTAGTTTCGCACTCACCTCAAAAGAAAAGTGGCTTATTCCATTATTGATGTTAAGTTAATTGATCAAAATACGCCAACAGATTCCAGAGCACAATTTATTTACCTGTCATATCCACATTTCACAGACATCTTTTGTTAGTCGTAATTTGTGTAAAGAGGCACAGTTGATTGCATGAAATTCCATTTGAACATACCTATTATATCCTCATCCCCGACCACTCAAAACAACTTAATGGTTTAGTTCTTCAATGTTGTGACATTAGTCTCTGTCAGTGCTAGAGACACTGTAGTTGTGACATGAACAGCTTCAGCTCTGCTTCTTATTGGTGGTGGAGGAAACACCTGCGAGATAGGTGGACAACTAAATGAGAGATTTTCTAAGGGCCATTAGATAAATAAATGGCACACAGAAAATTTTCACTTCTGTTATCATCTGTTCATGTTATTCTCCATTTTTTTTATTTTTTTGTTTTGTTATAGAGTGATAGCAATTACATTAAAAAGACACCCTCGAATGTTATCCAACAGCTGCTCGATTACTCCAGACCATCTCGAAAGGTGCCTTTTGAGATGGTTTGACGACATCCTTGGTGGCGTTTTCAATTGTATTTAGTTATTGGTTTTGAGCCGTCAGATGTCCATTTCTCGTTATATCTGGGTGGTGAAGCGAATTTTAACTACTAAAATCAGTTCAAGAATTGAAATTGAAAATTATCAACAAAAACAGCCAAGATAAGAACAAGACGGCTTCAAACGGCCCCCATAACTCATAACGAAATGCATGAAAATGTGTTTCTAATGCAGTTCTAGCCTTTTGTATTAAAACAGGTGCATTTCCACGCTTTTTGCTTGTATAGTGTTTATTTATACTGGCAAAGTGAAACAGCAGCACAGTTTTTCGTCACCAGCAAGGGCTTGGACGCTCTGTGTATATATAACTTTTGCAAAAGTTTCTGCAAGGTTTCTCAACCTTTTTTTTTTTTTTTTAACTCTTGATTTTTTTGAGCATAAATGCTAATAGTCATCCACACTTGAACAATTATTACAGCGATTTTTCCTCAATTTGTATAATTACTGTGTTGATTGATGCGTGCTTCATGTCATTTTGCCTTCTAAAGTTTGAGAGACGTTGCCGAGTTTAGGGGGTTATCTTTTAGACCAGTGAAAAGGATTTAATATAATTGCCATAACCGTCATCTTTTCTACCTCGCGTATTCGGTACAAGCGGCACTTACGCTTTCACCTAGTTATAAGCAAAGTATAACTAGGAATTTTGATAGGCTAAATATCAGAAATGTGTTTTTTTTTTTTTTTTTTATGTAAACCCCAAACACGAGAGGTATTAGAACATATAGTACTTAGTACCGTGCTTGGGTTAGAGGTTGAGAAGACAAAAGAAGATATTTGTAGACTGTAATTTTCAGGAAATACGTATGAAGGAAGGCTGTTCCAGAAAACGGCAGTTGAATTAATAAACGAGGAAGATGAAAAGGTGGTTCCGTGAGTTTGAAGTTGGACAGTAAATGGATGTTGGCTGGTGGCGGCACATGTTCGGACTGTTTTGAAAGAGAGAGCGGGAATTATAGAAGCCAATTCAGAAGAACAGTGCCCATGGAAGTATCTGTAGAAGAGGCATGCAGCAGAAACAGTACGTCTATGAGACAGCGAGTGTAGAGACTCTGTTAGAGGTGGATCATTAATTAACCTAACTGCCCTCTTCTGAATGGAATCAAGAAGCCTGAGAGAGGTTCTGGGGGCACCACCCCAGATGTGGGAACAATATTCCATGGCAGGGCGGATTTGCGATTTATACAGAGTGAAAAGCTGTTTGGAAGAAAAGTAACTCCCAGAGCGAAAGAGAAAACCAAGTTTTTAAGATGCAGAGGAAGCAATATTTGTGATGTGCTTGTGCCAAAAGAGATTAGAAGTCAGGGTAATCCCCAAAAGAGATTAGAAGTCAGGGTAATCCCCAAAAGAGATTAGAAGTCAGGGTAATCCCCAAAAGAGATTAGAAGTCAGGGTAATCCCCAAAAGAGATTAGAAGTCAGGGTAATCCCCAAAAGAGATATATCATTTTGCCTAGAAATCGGAGTGTTACTAAAGATAAGCATAGGAACAGAAGAATTCTTTTTGCGAGATATAAGACAAGACTGAGTTTTAGAAGGGTTGAAATCAACTAAGTTGTCTTTGCCCTACTGGAGAATTACCTGAAGATTGGCATTTAAGGAATTTGTAGCAGATTTTCGAGAAGTTGAATCTGATTGAGCAGGGCAAGTTTTCTCAAAATGGAAAATAGAATGTAATCTGCTATCATCAGCAAAACTATCGATTTCCAGTCAATGGAAGAAGGTCATTAATATACAAGAGGAAAAGAGTGGGGGAAAGAACTGAACCTTGGGGGGCACCAGCATTAGTGGAGGAGTTAGAAGACAGAGAGCCATCTACCATCACCCTCAGTGAGCGATCAGAAAGAAAACTGGATAACCAGTTACTAAAAACAGTTGGTTTGTCAACTGTTTTTTGTAATATGGTTTATAAGATGGAAGCTTGTTCAGAAGACCTTTATGCCAAACACAATCGAAAGCCTTTGAAATGTCAAGCGCAACTACTTCTGTTTCACAGAACATTTCCATTGAATTAGTCTATAAATGGGTAACATAAGCCAGAATATCATCAGTGGATCGACATTGATGGAATCCATACTGGTGATCGTTGATCAGACGGAAGGTTTCTAGGTAGTTTAACAGTTGATGGTTAATTGATTTCTCCATTACATTAGAAAGAGTAGAAGTAATTGCAATGGGACGATAATTGGATGGAAGAGATCCGTCACCCTTTTTAGTAACTAGCTGGATATGAGCAAATTTCCAAGCAGAAGGAAAAACACCTTTGGAATAAGAAAGTCAAAAAAGGCGGCAAAGAATAGGAGTAAGTTCAGGAGCACAGGTTTTGAGAACAAGTAGAGGAATACCATCAGGAACTGGAGCTTTCTTAGCATCAAGATTCGTCAAAATCCTTTTGACGCAAGACTACAGAAGGCATTGAATGGAACATGTTGGAAATGGTAGGATGTGTTTTACCAAGATCATTAATACATGAGTTGGAAGAAAAATGGGATGCTAGCAGATCAGCTTTATCCTTGGCTGAAGTGACAACAGAACCATCTGGTTTGGACAGAGGTGGGAGCAGAGATGGGCAAAAGTTGCGGCCAATAGCTTTCGCAAGAGACCAGAATGCTCGGCTACCATTAGGGCAAGAAGCAAGTTTTCTACTCTTAGCCTGTTCAAACTCTAGTTTGGACTGATTAATAACTGCTTTACAATTGTTGCGAGTTTTGGTGTAGGCAGAAAATGAAACCGAAGAATTAGAAACAAGCCAATTACGATATGCAACATTCTTCTCTTGAACAGCCTTAGCACATTTATTGGAAAACCAAGGTTTAGATGAAGGACAAGATTTCAAAGTGGAGTGTGGGATAAAGGATTCCATTCCTGCAAGAATAATTTCACTGACACGATCTGAGCAAACGTTGACATCAGAAGTTTTGAAACAGTAATCCGACCAAGGAAAAGAAGAAAAGAAATCTCACAGGTCATCCCATTTTGCATTCTTGTAATGCCAAACAACATGAGGTTGGGAATAGCCATGAGATAAAGGCTCCATTGGAGAAGAGACAATCACCAAGTTGTGATATGAAGTGCCTAAAGGCCCTCTCACTTCAACCGTGTACTTAGAAGGGTTGTTTGTGAGAAAAAAATCAAGCATGTTGGCTGTATGATTAGTTATCCAGTATTCTTGTATGTAAATGAACAATCTGTGCAAAGTCATTAGTAATTGCAAAATCCTCAGCATCTCAACCAGCTGGGTCGGTGTGACTAGAAAACGGAAGCCAGCTGGAGTTGTGATCGTTAAAATCACAAAGGAAAATTACCTCACTGTTAGGAAAGTTGGACTGGAGAAAGTCAAGTTGCAAAGAGAGGAAGTCAAAGAGCTCCAAGTGATTAGTGGAGTTGGGAGAACGGTAGAGACAACAGATGAATTTGACTTAATGAGGTAGAGAGATTTTAAGCTAGAGAAGATCAAAGAGAGGAGATTCCAAATTGCCAAGTCTCTGACATGGAATATCAGAACGGACATATGCACAAGTACCACCTTTGAGGCGAAAGGAATCATACAGAAAATAATTTGGGCATCTGAGATGAGCAGTAGTTGAATCAACCGATAACTGAGATTCTGTCAGAAAAAGTACATGGGGTTTGGCAGACTGCAAGTGGAAACGGACATTGTTTAGATTAGAATTGAGACCACATATATTTGTGAAATGAATTAGGAAGTGCTTGGGAGGTTTAGATCTTTTTGCAGATAAGCTTTCTCTATTAGTTTGACCATTCATTGTTTATTCAATAGTGAGAAAAAGTGGGTGGGACATGCTGTATGAAGTAATGAAATTTTTGGGTATGATGTACACATGGTAAGAATATACCCAGATCCTTGACATAACGTGGCCTCGACAATGCTCCCCGCATACACACTACTCGGACTCCCTCCAGTCACTATCTACCGATGTAGAGGTAGTAAGATTATACACTAGCTGATCCGGAAGCTTCCTAGAGAGTTACAAACAGGTTCGGTCTGGTGTAGTAACTAGCGGCTGGCCTACGAACACCGTTTTAGAGCTGTACCCTCGAAATGTAAGGAAGACTGAATCTCGCCACGATGTTCATCATAACCTCAAAAGTCATCAATCATACTGCATGATGGAAGAGATAGGGAAGGGTTGACTGGAACTTAGCTCTAGAGACTAAACATGAGTTACACCACTTCAAGCCTCCAATAAGCAAAGTGGTGTTATTGCACCAGTTGATGAGAGTCATCTACCACCTAGTACTGCCTGGTAACATAGAGGGGCGGCATTCCTCCATGTGGTGTGGGCGCCACATCTCGACCCCTGCTTACGTTGGGTCACACCTGGGTGGTCACCCACCATGTACTTGTGCATGGAGGATATACCCAGGATTACTAACAGTCCCACCATTGTGAAGATACAAGCAGAGGATTTGGCTGTCACAGACCGTCCTGACTTTGCCGAAATTGGGTCCACTTGACTTGAGTGTTTAACCAAATGTCAGTTCCATCAGCATTTTAGACTCCCAGGTAGCAAGTACAGCTTTGTCTGGCATGTCTGAGAGAATGTCTATGACAACCTACCTCAGGACCAATATACCTCAGTTTTCATAAAAATAAAGTATATGATAATATTAATTAATATTTTTTGAATTATATTGTTATCATGAGATCAAATGTAATAATTGATTTAGAAAATAACAGTGGTAATATTTTAAAATAATTTAGAAATTCAATTATTGTGTCTTTGTATTCTCTGCTTAAGATAATTTGGCACCTCTGGCCATAAGTTGTCTTTTCTGTGTATTTTGGAAGCAAGCTCCTGCCTTTTCAAATTAGCAATTCGGTTTGAATTATTAGCTTACATAGGACTTGTACATCTCCCCTCACATAGGTGATGGAAACAAGTAAAAAGTGCTACAGAGGAAGGGGGATATTTAAAAAAAAAAAAGAGTTAAAATGCTTTTTAATATAAAAAATGGATTTTTACTGTGTTCATAAATACAGTAGACTCTCATTAATGTAAAGTTCAAGGAACTTAGTCTTGAGTCTTGTACAAATTAACATGAATGGAGAGATTTCAAAATTAAGCACTCAGCCACCCAGCCCAATGCTTGAGCCCATGCTTCAGCATCAGACAACACAACAATGTCCCTTTTAGCAGAGATTTTTGGTACCACAGGAAGTGGCCATAATTAATGAATTAATTGTCAGGGAAATAGGAAATATATTGTGCAAAAAAAGCAACCTGGAATAGGGCCAGGGTTTGTTTTCCAGAGGCTAAAGTAGATTACATAGAGCAGCTGACATCTTTTAAGGGCACAAAAGGTGTATAGTAAGTTGGTACTAATGATATTAAGAGTAGGAGACCTGAGGATTTAATTAACAAGTACAGAGGGATTTTGAGAAAAAGTTGAGAATTAAATTGAAAGTGTCTGCAATCCTGCCCAGACTTGATAAGAGGGAGTACATGATGAAAGCCTTGTCAATCAGTTTGGCTCTTGAGAAGATTGTTTAAGGCTCATGGAGTAGAATTCTCTTCAGCTTTCTTCATGTGCTTTTTAACAGAAAGGACTTTTTCTACAGGATACACTTAAATAGATGAGGGTGCAAAAATATTTGCTGATGCTATTGGGGCAGTGTTAGGTGGATTGAAAAGATACCTTGAGGGGATACACACAGCGGTGAGCTATAGTGGGCTCGTGAGAGCCCATTGTTATTTATTTTATTTTTTTTTGAAAATTTGCAAGTCATTGTTGAGACGATCATTTATTTTACAAATGAAATCCTGGATGCAATTATTGAGTATCCAAAGCCAAAACTTCGGTGGGGCAAGCAGGGCACCATTCCCAGCATTTTCATGGCGCAATCGATCGGTTATGTATTTTAAAATTGCTTCATTTTTGATTTAATTACAGTCGGACTGCTGTTTAATGCAGATTATAGTGAATTTTTTTTTTGATTCCCCTTGTTAATTAAATTTAAACAGTTTCCGTTGAATGAAGAAAATTTCCATCTAACAAATGGCTTAGGAGAGACAACCATGTATGCATTGTTCTCACCTGTGGCCTTTAGGTAATTTAGGTAATTAGAAACTGCGAATTAAGGGTGAAAGGGATTACTGTTCCACAAAGTTAGTGGTGTCCGTAAAACCTATGCAGTCGAATACCGAGAAGTTGCGCTAGTCAGTATGCTTTCCATAGCCAGTCACAGGATTAAGAAGATTCTTGACACAGGTTATAGCCTCTGGTCAACCTATGTTGTGATTGCCCTTTACTCCGACAAACGAGCATATGTTTTTCGGAGAAGTGAGTGATCCAGAAATTTACGCTGTCCAGTAAATTTCTCCTATCTCTGTTTACGTGGTCCCAGTAGCTGAATATCCGTGTGATTCCGACATTGTGCACTGTATTCAAAGAACTAGTGAGAGTAGCAATGTGGGGGGGGGGGGGCAGAATTGAGGCAACTAAGATATTATATAAACTTTACGAAGATGAAATGTTGGCAGATTTTGAAACTTTGTCGAGCCTTTCACTGTGTAGAAAATTTTCTAAAATATAATTGCATGCAGGCAATAATAATAAAAAAATAAACTGTATCACCAATCTCCAAAACACTAGTGCAAATTAAGGATGATTTCTAAAGAACTTGATGTGGAAAATATAAAGAGCTGTCATGTGGTCAGGCCACGATGAGCAGCTTGTTGCTGGTGGACAGCAATTGTGGGTTGGAGGAATTATCCCTCTTTGTGCGAACATTTTGAATTAGAAGTTAAATATTCTGGATTAAATAAATCAACTTTTAAGCTTGGAATTTCTTAACCATTTAGCACTAATGATTGACATCCTTCAGGAGCTCTCTTACCTTCCAGAAGCTTTACAGAATCACAATGGTAAAAGCAGATAAATTAATTATTTGAACTATCAATCCTATTGCTAATTTGAAAAATTCTGAAGGAAATTATGGAGCTAAACTTGAGAGTATGTTTGAAGTGGAAAGAATTTGAAGGAATCAAAATCGAAAGTAAAAAAATTACCGTGTGACAAGTTATTAAATGCATTGTTTAGGATAAGTTATTAATGCAAGAGGGAAATTTTAAATTATATAAAAAAAATAACGATACCATTGAAAGAAATTTAAACATATGCTACCCGTAATCGTGGAATGTGAAAAAAAATTTCGTCTCGGTTACAAGACAGTGAAAACCGAATAAGAAATGTAAGTTTTCTGATAAAATATGAAATAAAAATTAATGATTTTGTTGAAGACTGTTTATCTTTAAACTCGAGTGAAATTCCCTTTTCAATTAAGAAAGCCAGAAAATATCTTTGAAACCATTATGATTTGCAGTGTTGAAGCTGAATGAGCTTTCAGTGTAATGAAAAATATTGTGACAATTAAACACGTTGCAGATTACGATGACCATACATCTAAATGGAAAACCATTGCTTCAATTTGATCTGGATCGTTACGTCAAATCATTCCTCTGTAACCATTGCTCAGCTATTGAGCAAAGCAGTGGATCAACAACAAATATTAATCAAGAAGTAAATTCTATATGACAATTTTTAGAATAAATTTTTCTTGAATATTTGTGAAATAATTTTTTTTCATGTAATCTGTGATATTTTTTTTTTTTTTTCTTTTTCTAGAAAGTTTGTTTTTTTATGTAATATTTGTTTTTATATTTTGGAATGCTTTTTGATAGTTTTTATGTTGTGATATGGGAAATATTTCATTTTATTTTTTATTCGCAATATTAATATTTTATTATGGAAAAAATGTATCCATTATGTCTCTAGTTTTAAAAAAAAAAAAAAAACGAATAAAAAGTTTCACACGTGCTCGGCATGCACAGTAGATTGTTTATATGAAACATCCTTCGTGTTTCTTTTAGGTATTTTGATTTGTAAATATTTTATTGATCATTCACAGATTTTCATACCAAATACGGAGGATGCAGAAAGGTCAGGGAATGACCACCGCATATCCCAGAGAAATATGGCCTTAGTTGCTAATGCTCCTAAAAACCAAATAACAAATAACAGATTTTCATAATTTCTGGAAGACAAGATACAATGGATTTATGGTAACTAAAGTAAGAAACGTATTCTTGCGAGTGCATCGTATCTAAATATCTCTGTAAAATAACATCGACTGATGTACCGATCTTGTAGTTGAAGCAACATACGCAGCTGTTAGTGCCACCTAACAATGGAATGTAACAAAAAAAGAAATTGTTGATGAATATTTGTATTGTTGAAATCATACTTACTGCAGTAATAACTTCAGGAAGCATGATTGTGACATCATACTATTCAAAAATCCTAAAAAAGTGAGAACTCCAGACACTGTTGTATCCAGTTATCATCATAAGGTGAGGAATGATAACCAGGTTTTTTTTTTTGTTTTTTTTTATAAATAGACGTAGGAACATTTTTACACATTCACTTATACACATGATTAAGGGGGTAATAAGCCGCATTTGACCATATCCCTAAATCCGTCCATGACTGGAGATATCATACCAGCCCCGAAAAATGCGCCACGCGCTCTAATCACACTACTAGTAGTGTGAGTGTGGGAAGCCCCTCTAGTGGAAGCTGCAGATGACGTCACTTCTGTGACCGATCAAATTTTCTCGGTAGAAAGTCGGAAAACTGCGAGCCCATTCTTAAAATATTCACAGCTCACCACTGGATACACAGACAATAGATTAATAGTAGCCACAGGCAAAGGCGAAAGTGATTCTTGCACTGCAAGAATGCAAGGTGTCTGGGATTTCAAGATCTGCTGGGGGTCCTCATGGAACAAGCAAATACATGGGCTGTGTTAGAGTTATCTTTATAAGAGTAAAATATATTTTACTCTTATATATTTATAAGAGTAAAAAAAAACAGTTGCAACTAAATTTGTAAAAGTAAACTAATGATAGGAGCATAGTAAATAAATGTAATGAATTTAAAGTACTGATCAAATCATCAAATGCATACATTGTGGGGATATCAAGGAGAAGATATCACTCATATGTAGGAGATTCAGAATTTTAACATGGGGTGTACAGAAAGGTGGGGGAGGGGTTATGCTCTTATTTAAGAAGTATGTTAGGTCTAAGACAGGCATCCAGTGGACATGGATGGCGAGTGCAATGTCGAGTCAGTCAGGTGTGACGTAAACACTGAATGAACAAAATGAGGGTAGATGTTTGTGTTATAACCCTAATGACTGTGAAGAGTATAATGAACAACCATATAGACATATAGAGTGGGCCAGTAAATCACGTGTCTTATAATGGGGGACTTTAACTTTCCAGATATTGACAGGAACTTGGATACTCACTCACACAGTAGCAAGACTGTTCTGAATATATTAGGTAATTGTTTCCTACACTAGCATGTTAAAGAGGCAACAAGAGAAAGCAATACTCTTGATCTGCTGATAATTGGATCAAGAGCATTGCCCTCCATGCATTAAGAATCTGTATATTCTTACAACTTATTGATCAGTCTGAGGATGAGTGTTGCCTGTGCGGACGTGCCTTTCTGCTGCTCTTGGAACAGAGAAGTTTTTTCTGATTTATTTTCTGCTTCATTAGTTTAAATTGACATATTAACTTATTTTCTAGAGTAGCTTTGTATTCCTATTTACGGTACTTAAGTTTAAAGTAACTTAGATAGAGATTTTGTAGGTATTACTTAATATCGGAAAGGGTATCAAATCCACGTGTTTACCGTTCTTAAATAGCCACCATTGTTACGCGAAAATTAATCAGTAAAATCTATTAATCTTGTCGAACTTCATTGGCAATTAAATTGTACTTTTAACTATACATATAACCACTTAGGTTACGTAACATAAATAATTAGTAAAAATAAATAATTAATACATGATACGGAAGTTATATAAAGGGATTTTGTAGATAACACTCGTTACTGAAACATAAATATAGCGTTATAACTGTGTTAGGATACAAGTTTAGGATTTAATTTTGTACTGAAATTGAAATTTTATTGAAAGTAAATCGAAATCATGACTCAAACCAGAGCAGCAAAGCAAAAGGCTCAAGCTAATGGGAATGCTGCGGCTCAGGGGAGAACTGAGGGGGGGGAGCAGTTGCCCTCTGAATCACAGCCTTCTAAGATGCACTATTTGCTTGATGTTTGCGGAGCAGTATGGTATGGGACATGATACTGCCATGGGGGATGTCTTTGTATGTGCGTGATGCAAGGAGTGTAAGGAAATCAGGCGACAACTCAGCGTTGTTATGGGCCTATATGAGAGCTTGAAGGACAGGGTGGATGCCCTCGAAGGATTACAAGTGAGGGGCCCTTCAAGCTCTCAGCTGCCCACACCAATGCCAGAGCTTGCACTTGGTCATCGCGCAACACAGCGGCAATCTCCAAGGCAGAATGCGCTGGTCCCAAAGGAACTAGTAGTTGTTGGTGACTGTTGTCAGGGAAACGGGAAACATGCTTTGTAAAAAGGATAGGTGGAACAGGACCAGGGTATGTCTGCCAGGGGCAAAGGTTGATGACGTTGTAGAGCGGATATCATCTTTTAAGGGCACAAAGGTGATATAGTTGTACACGTTGGCACTAATGATATTAAAAGTAGGAGACCGGCGGAATTACTTAACAAGTACAGGTCACTGATGAAAAAAAGCCGTGAATTAGGGTTCAATTTGAAAGTGTCTGCAATTCTGCCCAGACACGATAGGAGGGAGTATATGATGAGAGTCCTGTCGTTCAGTTCGGCCCTGGAAAGATTGTGCAGGGCTCAAGGGGGTAGAATTTTTTTCAGCCTGGTCTGTACTTGTTAACAGGAGAGACTGCTTCTACAGGGATCAGATACACTTAAATAGAAAGGGTGCAAGAATGTTTGCTGATGCTATCGAGGCAGTGTTAGGTGGGTCGGAAAACTGCGAGATTGGGGGGAGACAAGGACTAATAGATTAACAGTAGCCACTGGCAGAGGAGAAAGCGATTCTTGCACTGCTTCTATTGGAATGAGCAGCAGCCTGGAAAATAAGATGCAGGATATTTCAGAGACTGCTGGGAATCATGGGGGTACAAGTAAACACATGGGTTGTGTTAGGGTGGCTAAGAGGAAGAGTAGGTGCATGTATACTTGCATGTACACCAATGCTAGGAGTTTAGTAAATAAATTTGATAAATTTGAGGTATTGCTCAAAACATCAAAGGCAGATATTGTTGGGATTTCAGAGACGTGGTGTCAAACAGATATAAGGAATGCAGAACTGGAATTTGGGGAGTGCAATGTCTACAGAAAGGATAGACAGGATAGGAAGGGAGGAGGGGTTATGCTATTTGTTAAGAAACACAAAAAATCCAAGGAAGTGAAGCCAGTCAACATTGCTGGACAGTGCAGTTTCGAGTCAGTTTGGTGTGACATAAGCATTGGGAGATCAAAATTGAGAGTAGGAGTGTGCTATAGGCCTAATGACACTGATGAGTATAATAAGAAACTGTACAGGGAAATAGAGTGGGCCAGTAATTCAGAGAGTCTTATAATGGGAGATTTTAATTTCCCAGATATTGACTGGAATTTGTTTTATTTATTTTTACTTTATTTTTTTTTGGCTGATGCTGAATAAGCTTGCTTTCTTGCATCAAATGCCTCTACTAATGCTAATGCTAATGTCAGATTTTTTTAAAGAAACAGCGGAGAAGATAAAGAAAGCGAACACGAGAACAACGAGAAACGTCTGATAACTTACGCGGAAAATTAGTTTCCCGACACCGGACTCTAGCGCTGGTCGCTCGGTAAACAGACGGTAGGTGTTATCGGTCTGAAGCAAAGTTGAGAACGATATATTGATTGACAGGTAGCCGTGGCATATGATGTGCTGATTGGTGCATGAACAGAACACACGATAACATTGGGTTAGTATCATTTTAGTAGCACTCAGAAGCACTAATGAACACTTTCCATAATGATGAAAAAAGGTCAGGTTACCTCCACTTGAATCCCATGGGAGCTTGAACCCCTCCCAAAATGGAAGGGGTAACCTAACCTTTTTTTTTTTTTCCCCCTTTAGAATCATGTGGACTAGCTCATATTTTGTTTATTAACAAAATATTATTTTTTTTATTACTGTACTTTAAAGACTCGTGCAGATACACACATAGCATAACGTCAGTCAACACATCAACAGCTATTCACTATATATATATGTGCAGTCGAACTTCCCAATAACAAATTCGATAAACCCAGTGAAAATATTCGTTATAGAGAAATTTCGTTATACAAAGAATATTTTTATTAGAAAATTAAAATGAATCTACATTTATTTTTAATGTATTTTATTTCAAAAACACTTATTAAAATTAAGTTTACGCAATTTTCGCCGTTAAGTATCACAAATTTAAAAAAAAATCTGTAATTTTTGTTTGCACAGTACAATTAAAAAATGTCTGATTCTCAAAGAAAACATCACATTTATTCAGAGCATTAAAGACATTATCAGGAACATTTTCACAAAACTGTAGACCCATATTAACCATTTTAAAAGCATGAATCATTTCTTCGCGAGTTGGCTTTTCTATGAGTTGTTGTGATGCGTCATCATTAATTTCTGAGAGTCTGGGTACGAGAGTAGCCTGTGCGGACGAGCTCTTTTACGCTCTTGGAACAGAGAAGTTTTTCCTGATTTATTTTCCGATTTATTAGCTTAAATTGTTATATTAACTTATTTTCTAGAGTAGCTTTATATTCCTAGTTACGATACTTAGTTTAAAGTTTAACTTAGACAGATTTTGTAGGTATTACTTAGTATCGGTAACGGTATCAAATCCACGTGTTACAAATTGAACGTGTTATCAAATCCACGTGTTACAAATTTTTTTTAACCAAATTTAGTTGATTTATTAACCAATTGTTATATTAAATTATCTTCTATAAGTAGATTATAGAACTAGTCAGGATCCTTAGTTTATTCTAAATTGAGATAGCGAGATTTGGAAGCTAATCAATACTTACGAGTCCGTTGAAGTACCGTTCGTGAATTCTCGCCATTTTTACACGATAGCATAAGCTTAGTGTAGTATAGTGCATAATATAATATTGTCAATTAATCAGTAAATCTATTAATCTTGATAAACTTTATTGTCAATTAAATTGTACTTTTAACTCTATACATATAATGACTTAATCGAAACAAATAATTAATACACTATAGTGGCACACGTGATACGGAAGTTATATAAAGGGAACTCATAGAAAACACTAGATACCGAAAAAATAAATATAACGTTATAATTGTTTTGGGATATAACTTAAGGATTTAATTTTGTTTTGAAATTTTATTGAATTAAATCGGAATCATGACTCAGACCAGAGCAGCAAAGCAAAAGGCTCAAGCTAATGGGAGTGCTGTGGTTCAGGGGAGAACTGAGGGGGGCAGTTGCCCTCTGAATCACAGTCTTTTAAAATGCACTATTTGCTTGATGTTTGCGACTGCTCCGCAAACATCATGCACTGTTTGCTTGATGTTTGCGGAGCAGTCGGGTACGGGACATGATAGTAGTTGTTGGTGACTCTATTGTCAGGGAAGCGGGGAACATGCTTTGTAAAAAGGATAGGTGGAATAGGACCAGGGTATGTCTGCCAGGGGCAAAATTTGATGACGTTGTAGAGCGGATATCATCTTTTAAGGGCACAAAAGGTGATATAGTTGTACACGTTGGCACTAATGATATTAAGAGTAGGAGACTGGCAGAATTACTTAGCAAGTACAGGTCACTGTTGAAAAAAAGCCGTGAATTAGGGTTGAATTTGAAAGTGTCTGCAATTCTGCCCAGACACGATAGGAGGGAGTATATGATGAGAGCCTTGTCGATCAATTCGGCCCTGGAGGGATTGTGCAGGGCTCAAGGAGTAGAATTTTTTTCAGCCTGGACTGTACTTGTTAACAGAAGAGATTGCTTCTACAGGGATGGGATACACTTAAATAGAAAGGGTGCAAGAATTTTTGCTGATGCTGTCGAGGCAGTGTTAGGTGGGTCGGAAAACTGCTAGTTGGGGGGATACAAGGACTAATAGATTAACAGTAGCCACTGGCAGAGATGGAAGTGATTCTTGCACTGCTTCTATTGAAATGAGCAGAAGCCTGAAAAACAAGATGCAGGATATTTCAGAGACTGCTGGGAGTCATTGCGGTACAAGTAAACACATGGGTTGTGTTAGGGTAGCCAAGAATAGAAACAGGTGCATGTATACCTGCGTGTACACCAATGCTAGGAGTTTGGTAAATAAATTTGATGAATTTGAGGTATTGCTAAAAACATCAAAGGCAGATATTGTTGGGATATCAGAGACGTGGTGTCACACAGATATAAGGAATGTGGAACTGGAATTTGGGGAATACAATGTGTATAGAAAGGATAGACAGGACAGGAGGGGAGGAGGGGTTATGCTATTAGTTAAGAAACACAAAGTCCAATGAAGTGAAGCCAGTCAACGTCGATGGACAGGGCAGTGTCGAGTCAGTTTGGTGTGACATAAGCATAGGGAAATCAAAATTGAGAGTAGGAGTGTGCTATGGGCCTAATGACTCTGATGAGTATAATAAGATATTGTACAGGGAAATAGTGGGTCAGTAAATCAGAGAGTCTTATAATGGGGGATTTTAATTTCCCAGATATTGACTGGAATTTGTGGGTTGGTCACTCGCACACTAGCAAGGCTTTTGTGGATTTATTGGATGATTGTTTTCTACATCAGCATGTTCGTGAGACTTCAAGAGGGAGCAATACTCTTGATCTGATTAACAGTAGTGATTCTTCATGCATTAAGAATCTGCAGATAAATGAACCACTAGGTGGCAGTGATCACAGTGTGTTGAAGTGGGATTTACTCAAGGAGGTAACTACCATCAGAGGTAAAGGGAAGGGTTTTTGTTTTCGTAAAGGTGACTATGATGGTCTGAGACAGTATTTAAATTCTATACAGTGGGACCAACTGATGATGTTACCAACAGCAAACTCAAAATGGGAAGCATTCAAGGAACTAATCTTGGAGGCTACCAGGCTTTACATACCAACTAAGAAATATTGTTCAAGATTTAGGCCTAAATGGTTGTCAGATGAACTAATGAGACATGTGGCAGAGAAGAAAAATGCATCGGATACATACAAATTAATGGGTGACATGGAAGCCTATGATAGATATAAGTTGATCTGTAACCAAGTCACAAAGGAGATTAGGCAGGCAAAGGCAGACTACGAAAAATCCTTGGCAAAGGATGCAAAGAAAAACAGAAAAGAATTCTTTACCTATTTAAACTCAAGAAGGAAAGGGATGAATCAGATTGGTCCACTGGATATTGATGGTTCAACAGTTGAGGATCCTGCTCAGGTGGCTAATAATCTAAACGAATATTTTGCATCTACATTCACGCATGAGGAGTTATTCAGGAAGGAGAATGATGTAGGTAAAGTAAACATTGGCAGTGAGCTGGATGATTTTGTAATAACTGAGAGGAAAGTGGAGGAGAGATTGTTGAGGATAAACATAAAAAAGTCACCTGGGGTGGATGGGAGGCAGCAAAGGAAGTAAGCAAACCCCTAGCCGTAATTATGAGAGCTTCTTTGGACTCAGGGGAGGTACCTATAGACTGGAGATGTGCAAATGTAACCCCAATTCACAAGGAGGATCAAAGGCTGACACAAGTAATTATAGACCTGTTAGTTTGACTTCTGTTCCAGGTAAATTAATGGAGGCATTGGTTAAAGAAGCACTGCAGGATCATCTAGACAAGAATTCAGTTATAGCTCAGACGCAGCATGGTTTTGTTAAGGGCAGGTCTTGCCTGACCAATTTGATTGGATACTATGATGTAGTCACAAAAGAACTAGATGCAGGGAATAACTTTGATATTATATATTTGGATCTTAGAAAGGCTTTTGATACTGTTGCACATGGAAGACTGCTGCACAAATTGGAGCAGTATGGCATTGGAGGCAAATTGCTGCTATGGATAAGGGGATGGTTGAGTGGCAGAAGACAGAGAGTGGTAATCAATGGACACTGCTCAACGTGGACTAATGTTATTAGTGGAGTTCCTCAGGGTTCAGTGTTGGGTCCATTGTTGTTTTCGGTGTTTATGAATGATATTGATGATGGGATATCAAGTTTAATGTCCAAGTTTGCAGATGATACAAAGGTTGGCAGGATTGTTAAGGACACCACTGACGCTATGCTGCTGCAACAGGATCTGGAAAGGTTGAACAGATGGGCTGAGAGGTGGCAAATGAAGTTTAACATTGACAAATGTAAAGTACTACATATGGGAAACAGTAACCCCAGAGCAACGTATCAACTCTGCGGTACTACACTGACAGTGGTGGAGAATGAAAAGGACCTGGGGGTAATTGTGTAGGCAGATATGAAGTTCTCTGAGCAGTGCAGACAAGCTGCAAGTGTAGCTCATGGTGTCTTGTCAATGATATATTTCTTGTCAAGGAATATTTCTAGCAGGGATAAGGAGGTGATTATTCCCTTGTATAAGGCAATGGTTAGGCCACATCTTGAGTACTGTATGCAGGTCTGGAGGCCGCATTTCAAGAAGGAAGTAGAGCTGCTGGAACGGGTACAGAGAAGGGCAACAAGATTAGTGAATGGAACAAAGGGTTGCTCTTACGAAGAAAGGCTTAAGTTTTGCAAATTACAGAGTCTGGAGACTAGGCACCGGCGAGGTGATCTGATAGAGGTGTATAAGGCTTTGAATGGTTTGAGCATGCTCAATGCCAATGGGATTCTTCATCTTGCTCAAAATAATCAGCTCAGAGGGCATAAATTCAAATTGAGGAAGGACGGATGTCGGATAGATGTGCGGAAATTTGCCTTTGGCCAGCGGGTGGTTGGTTGGTGGAACCGACTTCCATCACTTGTTGTTGAAGTTGATAGCCTAAACAAATTTAAGGCTCAACTGGACAGGTATTTCGAGCGAACGGAGGGGTGAAATGGGAGTGGTGTGTTTTTTTTTTTTTTTTTTTTTTTTTTGGCTGATGCTGAATAAGCTTGCTTTCTTGCATCATATGCCTCTACTAATGCTAATGCTAAATGCTATTTCTTCGTGATCATGGTTTCGTCTAACACTGTTCATCTTCATTTGGATGTTCTGTTGTGGTCAGATCTTGATCTACATAAACATAACTATCTATGTTATTTCATTTTCTATGTTTCTGGACAATTCTAATAATGTCCAGAGTTTTCAGTTGTGAAAGGGGCAGTTCATCTTGTTCGACTTCTGTATTCATTGCAAATCCTGCTTTCGAAAAACAATTTTTAGCGACATCACTTGTCCAAACTTTCACCTGTTCAGAGATGCAATCTCTAAGGTTAATTGTAAACTCCAAGTTTCTATTTACTGATAATGCATTGTGACAACCTTCATTATTATCATCTTTCGATAATGAAATTTAAAATTTTTAATAATGCCTTGGTTCATTTGCTGGAGTTTAGACGTTACATTTGGTGGTAAAAACAACAACTTCACACTTTTAAGTTTGGCAGAAATACTGGCAGGATGTGCCGGACAGTTGTCAGTTACCAACACGATTTTCCTTATTTCTTTTGTTATACGCTTCTAGTTTTAATATCCATTCTTCAAAAATATCACTTATCATCCATGCTTTTTTATTAAAAGTGTAGTCAACTTCCAAAGATTTTGTGCCTCTAAAACATCTTGGGTTTTTTGATTTTCCATTGACTAAAAGTCTTAATTTTTCACTTCCTGTCATATTTGCTCCATCTAGTATAGTGATTCTTTCTTTGCTTTGTTTTCTGCCAAAACATTTATCATCCTTAAAAGCAAGTGTTCTGTTCAGTAAACATTTAAAGAATAAACCCATTTTGTCAGCATTAAAAACATCCTTAAGTTCATATTCTTCCAAAATCTTCTTTACGGTTCCTCCAACCACCCAGTGCTCGCATTAAATTCTGTATGTCCAAGGGACTGTGCACGTTTCAGAGCTTGTTGCTAATTATTGGATCTGATATTGGTATATTCTTTTTACGTATTATTTGCACCCATTTTAGAACAGCTTTATCAACATCTTCATATATACACAACTTAATTTGCTTCTTGTCTGCTCCTCCTTCAATTACATTTAAAATTGATTCTCGATTTTTTAAAATCATAGACAAACTGCTTGCAGGTATGCCATATTTCTCCGGAATATCTTTTTTCTTAAAACTCTGGTCAATATCATGAAGAATCTTTGTTTTATCATTAATATTTAAACACTTTCTCTTCGACATTGTTTCTGCAACTGTAAAAATTAGTGAACTGCAGATCTTGCCGATACATACACCACATTTTGCTGCACTGGCCATATAGTGAATTGTTAGTACCGCCTACCCAGCGACATTCGCTTGTCAATTCAACAGTATCACGTGACCTTTCCTATCAGTCACTTTGAAGAAATATACGACTTTGTGAATTTCTTTTATTCTGCTCTCATTCATATATACACGAAAGAAAATTTATGGTTAATGTATACTATATGTTACTTTTCAGAAAAAAAAAAAAAAATACAAGAGTGTGATTGATTACAAATTGTTATAAAAGAATAAAATTTAAAAAAAAAAAAAAAAAAATCGTGAAACAATTTACTGGGAATCCAGTTAGATGAGAACGGACGTATCATATAATGATTGACAGGAAGGTCACATGGTATGGTTGAGGTGAGGAGCAAATGTCAGTAAGCATTACTAAAAACCGACTATGGTAGCATTCTACGTATTGCCGCCGTAGGACGCTAAAGGTTTACCGCAGCGATTTTCGTTTTCCCCTTAGCCAACATCAATTTACAAATCTACCCTATTTATTGTAAAGTTTATGACCACTTTTAAGGAAACCCATTTGGTTTTATAACTGTAACAAAAATGAAACAAAGACCCTCCTACGGGCGTCATTGGCCACATGTACTCACTAAAAGGATGAGTAATTTCAGATGCTAATGCGCAATTTCGGAGGCAAGGAGACTGTATATTTGAATGGCTGTTTAGCAGTAAATGCTTAAAAATCTTCAAAAATGCTTTTACTAATTTTTTTAAAAATTCATTTTAGAGAGACTAACACTTCACTATATGGGGTTAATTTTACATGTAATTTTGTTTCAATGTGCAATGTTTTGCGAAAAAATTCATAATATAGAGAAATTCATTAAATAGAAGTTCGTAATAGAGAAGTTCCACTGTATATAGAATCTTTCTTTCTTTTCTTATATTATTTCCTAACCTAACGTTTAAGGTCAGGTTATGAAATATAACGAAAAATAAAGAAACCATTTCCTTTTTTCGTAACCAAACCTAAATCAACAGTAATAAAAACACTCATGATCTCCAAAAATCTGCCTTTTCCATCTTTAAAACATTCATCGCTACTATTACTTGTTTACCATCATTACAAAACTATTATGCACCGTTCTTTACTCATAAATACACATTATAATGCCAACCAATGACTTACACAGTAGCTTGTCCTCTATCGTACCCACCACCAATCATTTCATCGTTTGCCACGTCTACCTTTGACGTCAGTCAATATATCCTTCTATATATCAATATGTTATCGGTCTGGAGCCTATATCAATATAGGCTCCAGACCGATAACACCGACTGTCTGTTTACCGAGCGAGCAGCGCTAGAGTCCGGTGTTAGGAAACTAATTTTTCACGTAAGTTATCCGACGTTTCTCGTCATTCTCGTGTTGGCTTTCTTTACCTTAGCCAAAACAACTACTGTCAAAGGCAAGGGAAAAGTTTTTGCTTTTGTAAAGGTGACTGTATCAGTCTCACACAGTTCTTAAAATTTTATATGGTGGGACAAACAAAGTTACCAACAGCAAATTGGTTGGTAACTTTGAGGGGGCAGTTGCCCTCTGAATCACAGCCTTTTAAATTGCACTGCTTGATTGATGTTTGTGGAGTAATCGAGTACGGGGCATGATATTGCCATTGGGGATGTCTTTATGTGTGCGCAATGTAAGGGGTGTAAGGAAATCAGGCAACAACTCAGTGTTGTTATGGGCATATATGAGAGCTTGAAGGACAGGATGGATGCCCTCGAAGGATCTAAATTGAGGGGCCCATCAAGTTCTCAGCTGCCCACATAAACGCCAAAGAGCTTGCACTTGATCATCACACAACACACAACACAGCGGCAGCCCCCCAAGGCAGAATGCGCTGGTCCCACTGAAACTAGTAGTTGTTGGTGACTCGATTGTCAAGGAAACAGGGAACATGGTATGTAAAAAGGATAGGTGGAACAGAACCAGGGTATGTCTGCCAGGGGCAAAGGTTGATGACGTTGCAGAGCGGATATCATCTTTTAAGGGCACAAAAGGTGATATTGTTCTACATGTTGGCACTAATAATATTAAGAGTAGGAGACCGGTGGAATTACTTAACAAGTACAGGTCACTGTTGAAAAAAAACCGTGAATTAGGGTTGAATTTGAAAGTGTCTGCAATTCGGCCCTGGAACGATTGTGCAAGGCTCAAGGCGTAGAATTTTTTCAGCCTGGTCTGTACTTGTTAACAGGAGAGACCGCTTCTACAAGGATGGGATACACTTAAATAGAAAGGGTACAAGAATATTTGCTGATGCTATCGAGGCAGTGTTAGGTGGGTCGGAAAACTGCTAGCTTGGGGGGGGATACAAGGACTAATAGATTAACAGTAGTATTTCACCACTGGCAGAGGCGAAAGTGATTCTTGCACTGCTTCTATTGGAATGAGCAGCTGCCTGGAAAACAAGATGCAGGGTACTTCAGAGACTGCTGGGAGTCATTGCGGTACAAGTAAACACATGGGTTGTGTTAGGGTAGCTAAGAATAGGAACAGGTGCATGTATACTTGTGTATACACCAATGCTAGAAGTTTGGTAAATAAATTTACCAAGCTATCCCCTCAATATCAAAACGACATAGAGAAGAAGCAAAAGCTTTACACACACTTAGACAAAACTGAGATATCATTATTAAGAAGGCCGACAAAGGCAATACAGTAGTTATTCTCAACAAAGGAGACTATATAAATAAATTATACACCATCATTTCAGACACAACGACATATGAAGAGGTTGCACCATCAGAGTTCAACAGCTTAGTTAACAAATATAACAAATTGCTCACCACCTATAGGAAAGATGACCACATCACCATGGCTCAGCTCAAACAAATTAAAGCCCACACATACAATATCCCAACCTTATTCGGCCAAGTAAAATTACACAAAACAGGATACCCAATACGTCCCATCGTGTCATATAAGAATTCTGCTTTTGCCTCCTTAGCCATGTTCATCTACCCAATTCTAAAACCACTCCAAGTACTCCTAACATATAACATAAAAAACTACGATGCATTATTCATGAACCTCAAAGATCTCCATATCAAGGGGGATATGAAGTTATATTCACTCGATGTGACTTCACCATACACTAATGTAAATGTACCCTACGCCTTAGACATAGTCTGGGCCTACTTAAACGATGATAACACAAAAATTAATAACACCAAACTCCCCAAAGACAGAATATTCGAACTAACAAAACTATTAGTAAATGCAAATTACATTCTATTCCAATAAAAAATATACAGACAGATTTTTGGCCTCCCAATGGGCCTAAACATTAATGGACTCATTGCCGAACTATACTTAGACAAATTAGAAAAGATCCACCTTGATCCATTTATACCACAGATCACATATTACGGAAGATATCTGGATGACATCCTAATCATCACAGATCACTTGACCATAAACAATATTCTACAGGTTTTTAATAACATCCATCAGAGACTAAAATTTGAATTAGAAACTGAAGCAGAATCCCACTCCATAAATTTCCTTAATTTTACCATACCCAGATTAGACCAAAAACTAAATTTCAGCATATACAGGGTGTTTCAGTTAAACGTTTCAGAACTTCTAAGAGGGGTAGGGTACATCCTGACAACTCGAAATCATATAGCAATGTGGGGTCGGAAATGCTTTCCTGAAGCGGTGTTGTACACAGAAGCACCATAAAGAAAAGAGACCGTAAGTGAAAAATCGTTTTAATAATACATGAAAAGAAGCAAAAGGTACATGGATTAAAGTAAGTGTTCGAAGTTTCTTCCACGGGCTACAGTGCACGCCTCACATCTCCGACGCATGGACATCCGAACATTCTGGAATACTCCAGGCGAATTTCGAATTTCTTCGGCAGCTACTGCGATTCTTGCAACCAGCTCCTCAGCATTGTCAACAGGGGTGTCATAAGCTAGCGATTTCATATGACCCCAGAAATAAAAATCAAGACATGATAGGTCGGGTGACCGAGTAGGCCAACGCACGGGACCACCACGTCCAATCCACTGTTGACCAAATGTGACATCCAGGTAGTTACGAACATCTCCGCTATAATGGGCAGGGGCTCTATCGTGTTGGAACCACATTGTCTGTTGCGTCAATGCAGAAATCTGTTCATCTCTCAAAAGTTGTGGCAATACTTGCTGCAGAAAGATCAAGTAGATAGGTCCGGTTAGACGACACGGTAACAGGTAAGGTCCGATGAGGTGATCTCCCATAATACCGGCCCATACATTGACCGAAAATCGAATCTGTGCTGCACGACGTCATATTGCATGCGGGGTCTCGACCGCCCAGACATGGTCGTTATGCGTGTTGAAAATTCCTTCCCTTGTGAAGGATGCCTCATCGGAAAACAACACTTCAGCAGGAAAAAGGGGATTTGTAGCACATTTTCCAAGGTACCACTGTGCGAAAGCAATACGAGGTGCATAATCCTCCGGTTGCTGTGTCTAGACACGCTGCACGTGAAACGGATGGATGTCTTGTTCTCGGAGAATCCTCCAGACGCTGCAATGGGAAACCCCGACTGCGTTTGCTAGACTTCGTGTACTCGTTCTTGGATTCCCCTGTACATGCTGCAGCACATTCTGTTCGACGGCTGGAGTCCGTGCTGTCCTTACCCTGTCCCTGTCAGCTCTTTCAAATGAACCTCTCTTAGCTAACCTCTGCTGCAGTCTTGCAAAGAAATTATGACTGGGAATACGCCTCGTCGGATATCGTTCCGCGTACAAACGCTGTGCGGCTGGCCCACTACAATTTGCAGCCCCGTACGCCAAATGCATATCGGCTAACTCTGCGTTCGTGTAATCATCCATCCTACTAACTTGGCATTCTTGTTCAAGAAATTCGAAATTCACCTGGAGTATTCCAGAATGTTCGGATGTCCATGCGTCGGAGATGTGAGGCTTGCATTGTAGCCCGTGGAAGAAACTTCGAACACTTACTTTAATCCATGTACCTTTTGCTTCTTTTCATGTATTATTAAAACGATTTCTCACTTACGGTCTCTTTTCTTTATGGTGCTTCTGTGTACAACACTGCTTCAGGAAAGCATTTCCAACCCCACATTGCTATATGATTTCGAGTTGTCAGGATGTACCCTACTCCTCTTAGAAGTTCTGAAACGTTTAACTGAAACACCCTGTATAGAAAACCCACTAATAAAGGGATGCTTCTGCACTTCCACAGTTACCATCCCCAACCATACAAAAAATCGGTCATGCTGATCCAATTTCAAAATGCTTTTAAATATTCTTCCACCCAGATTTCTCTGACCACTGAAATAAATGAACTAACTAGAAGATTCTCAAATAGGGGTTACCCACTAACCTATATAAACAAAGTCAAAACAATAGCCCGTGATAAAATAAATAACAACAACCTCACAACAAACATTGCAAAAAAATCCGACAAGACCAAAATATATTTCATCACCATTCCATATATTGAGCACTGGTACAAAAAACTTAACCATATATGCAAGGGAACCGACATGAAAATCATAGCAAAACCCATGAACAAATTATACACATTCTTCAGAAATCGACCTTCAAATACCACATTCCAATCACAGCATGATCTAGTATACAGTATACCATGCAAAAATTGTGACGCTGTCTACGTAGGATCCACCATGGGAGTGGCACAGCTTCGAGCAAAACAACACGAAGCTTCAGTGCGTGCGGGCGGGTCGTTCAAATGCATCAGAACTTTCGTTCCACGCCATAAATGAAACGACATACATTTGGCTTTAATGAAACTAAAATTATAAATATTCAACACAACTACTACAAACTACTTATTGCAGAAACTTTAGAGATGAAACTACATGCAACTTCAATCAATATCCGTAGGCCATTCCTATTGTCCGACGATTGGTCATTTATACGCATGCGTGAAGAACAAACACTACGACATAAGACAAAAGTTTCGGATTAATTGTGAGTAGCTCTCTTCCTGTGAACATGACACCCCGAAAAGTTCTAGTCCGACTTAAGGAATGTAGAGAATAACCCCCCCCCCCACCCCATATCCCATTATTAGACACCTAAATTTAACTCAAAATTCCTGCCACAGCAGAAAAAATTTATTCTTAATTATTAGCCCGTTTAGACCTCCAAAATCTAACTTTATGACAATGTCTTGCAAAATTGATATCACCTTCCCCATGAATTATTAGCGAGTTGGACCATGAGAGTTGGAAAAGAAGCTTCCTATATCAAAAATAAAGGTAAGCCCTGTTGATTCATAGCTATTAGTTAAGAAACACGTGAAATCCAAGGAAGTGAAGCCAGTCAACATCGCTGGACAGTGCAGTGTCGAGTCAGCTTGGTGTGACATAAGCATTGGGAGATCAAAATTGAGAGTAGGAGTGTGCTATAGGCCTAATGACTCTGATGAGTATAATAAGAAACTGTACAGGGAAATAGAGTGGGCCAGTAAATCAGAGTCTTATAATGGGTGATTTTAATTTCCCAGATATTGTTTGCAATTTGTGGGGTGCTCACTCACACACACACACACTAGCAAGGCTTTTGTGGATTTATTGGATGATTGTTTTCTACATCAGCATGTTCGGGAGCCAACTAGAGGGAGTAATACTCTTGATCTGATTATTAGTATTAATTCTTCATGCATTAAGAATCTGCAGATAAAGGAACTACTAGGTGGCTGAGATCACAGTGTGCTGAAGTGGGATTTGCTCAAACAGGTAACTATCATCAAGGGTAAAGGGAAGGGTTTTTGCTTTCATAAAGGCGACAATGACTGAGACAGTATTTAAATTCTATACAGTGGGACCAACTGATGATGTTACCAACAGTAAATTTAAAATGGGAAGCATTCAAAGAATTTATCTTGAAAACTACTATGCTTTACATGCCAACTAAGAAATATTGTTCAAGGTTTAGGCCTAAATGGATGTCAGATGAACTAATAAGACATATGGCAGAGAAGAAAAATGCATGGGATACATATAAATTAATTGGTGACATGGAAGCATATGATAGATATAAGCTGGTCTGTAACCAAGTCAGAAAGAAGATTAGGCAGGCAAAGGCAGATTATGAGAAATCCTTGGCAAAAGATGCAAAGAAAAACAGAAAAGAGTTCTTTACCTATGTCAACTCTAGAAGGAAAGGGATGAATCAGATTGGTCCACTTGATATTGATGGTTCACCTGTTGATGATCCTGCTCAGGTGGCTAACAAACAAAGAGTATTTTGCATCTACATTCACACATGAGGAGTTATTCAGGAAGGGGAATGCCAAAGGTGAAGTAAACTCTTTTCAGTGAGCTAGATGATCTTGTAATAACTAAGAGAAAAGTTGAGGAGAAACTGTTGAGGACAAACACAAAAAAGGCACCTGGGGTGGATGGGATCCATCCAGCTATATTAAAGGAGGCAGCACAGGAAGTAAGCAAACCTCCAGCCACAATTATGAGAGCCTCCCCAGACTCAGGAGAGGCACCCATAGACCGGAGACGTGCAAATGTGACCCCAGTCCACAAAGGAGGATCAAAGGTTGACACAAGCAATTACAGACCTGTGAGTCCAACTTCTGTTCCAGGAAAATCAATGGAGGCACCGGCCAAAGAAGCACTGCAGGAGCATCTACACAAGACCTCAGCCACAGCTTGGACAGCATGGTTTTGTTAAGGGAAAGCCCTGCCCGACCAATCCGATTGGACACCATGATGCAGCCACAAAAGAACTGGATGCAGGGAATAACTTTGATATTATATATTTGGATCCTAGAAAGGTTTTTGGCACTGTTGCACATTTGCAACAGTGTCAAAATACACACATATGCAAGAGATATTGAATGCAGCCTAATTCCACTGTGTAATAACACAGCCTTAAAGCTAACCTTAGAAGTGTCTGTAAATAGTCGCCATTCTTCGGGTGCTTCTGGAGACATTAAGTCTGACATACCTTCAACAATATCATTGATAAATAAGAAAATAACAATAGGCCCAGCACTGAATACTGGTGGACTTTACTAATATCATAGTCCAAGAATAGCAGTGCTATTCTTCACAGTATGAGTGGCAGATATGTGGTGATTTAAAGGTAATCACCATTTTATTAGGACTACAAAAGGGTTACAATAAGTATTGTTGCTCTCTCTGCTAGTGCCAGGAATATGCACTAAGAAAAGAGGAGTTGCCTGCAACGAAAATCATTAACATCTGGAATGAAGAATATAGCATTTGAACTGCTGTGGATAAAGGATTGTGCAGTGGGGGAAGCAATGGTTATCAGTGGGCACTGCTATTCTTGTACTATGATATTAGTAAAGTCCACCAGTATTCAGTGCTGGGCCTATTGGAAACATATGCAAACATGGAGAACATTCTCTTAGGTGTAAACTATCAGAAGTATGAGTGGCAGATATGTGGTGATTTAAAGGCAATCACCATTTTATTAGGACTACAAAAGGGTTACAGTAAGTATTGTTGCTTTCTCTGCTAGTGCCAAGAATATGCACTAAGAAAAGAGGAGTTGCCCGCAACGAAAATCATTAACATCTGGAATGAAGAACATAACATTTGAACTTCTGGTAAATCCAAATAAAGTTTTGCTTACACTACTCCACATTAAACTGGGGCTCATGAAAAATTTCATTAAGGCTTTGGAAGTGAATGGTCCTGAATTCACATACTTGTAAGAGAAATTCCCAAGACTTAATACAGAGCAGATTAAGGCAGGCGTTTTCATTGGTCCATAAATAAAGCAACTTTTCAAAGACAAACAGTTCAAATGTGCCCTTAGTGATAGTGAGAAATCAGCATGGAAAGCCTTTCGAAATGTTGCAACTGGTTTTCTAGGAAATGTTAATGCCAGCAAGTACAGGCAGGTTGTGGAAGATCTCATTACTTCTTACAAAAAATTGGGGTGAAACATGTCATTGAAGATGCATTTCTTGCACTCACACATGGATTTCTTCTCACCAAACTGTGGTGCCATCACTGACAAACATGGTGAGTGCTGCCGTGTTAGCCGATTATTGTTGGATGGTGAAAATGGATGCTCCCAAAGCTTGAATACGAGTGAAAGGCAAAAAGGTCCCATGTTTGATACTGGCTTTCCATGTTCTTCTGTCCCGCAATATTTAATGTTCTTACACTTGCTTTTTTATGTTTCTTACACTTGTTCATTTAGGTTTTTACACTCATTAAAATCAAAACCTGCCAAATTATTCTGCTGCACTTCAGTTCTGCTTGGACTCAAGACTAGTTGATAAGATCGTAGCTACTTTCTCCCTCTTACTGTACTACCTTAAACATAAGGATAATGGTTACATACAAGGCAGTCTAATTTTTCAGTTTTTAAATTTACTCAACTATTTAAGGAAGAACTAAATATAAAAGCTCATCAGAATTGGTAAAAACCATTTTGGAAAAAAAAATGCAATTTCAGAAAGTTCAGTGTCTGGTAAAAATCACTAAAAATATTAGTAAAAAAACTGCAATTAGTTTCTGAAACTGATTTTGGGGCCCCCTCTGATAGGGGCCATAGGCAGATGTAATTTTTGCCTATAGGATAACGCACCACTGGGACTAGGGAGTCATCAAAAAGCTGAAGAGAATCTACAAAAAACAAGCCATGCATTGTTTACTTTTAGCAGAAAGTGACGAAAAAAGCATCATAGCTTTCTCAAAAAAGATCAGTCAAGGATAGCTGCTACACGTTAGCTGGTACTTGGGAATTACTCGCTCTGCAGAATTTAAAAAATTCTTGGCATAAAAACTGTGGCCTGTTGCAGAAGAAACCATTGGAGATGAGCAGAATCAAAGTGACAAAGAAAGCATAGCTTTTTCAAAAAAGGTCAGAGTCAAGGACAGCTGTTACATATTAGCTGGTGCTTGGGAATCACTCACTGTGCAGAATTTAAAAAATGTTATTGGTTTTAGGTTCATTAGCGACTAAGGCCTTATTGTATAAGGCAATGGTCACGCCACACCTTGAGTATTGCATACAGATCTGGAGGCCTCATTTTAGGAAGGATGTAGATTTGCTTGAGTATGTACAGAGAAGGGCAACAAGATTGGTGAGGGGAATGAAGGGATCCTCTTACCAAGAGGGGCTTAAGTTCTGCAAATTGCAGTGGCTGGAGACTAGGCACTTGTGAGGTGATCTGATTGAGGTGTATAAAACTTTGAATGGGTTGAGCATGCTGAATTCTGATGGGATTCTTCCACTTGCTCAGATTACGAACCTAAGGGGGCATAAATTCAAATTGAGGAAAGACTTTGTAGAATAGATGTGTGGAAATTAGCCTTTAGCCAGCAGTTGGTTAATTGCTGGAACAAACTTCCATCTGCTGTTGTGGAAGTTGATAGCGTAAATAAATTCAAAGAGGAACTGGACAAACTTATAGAGGGGATGATTGTGAATTTTTTTTTTATTTTGGCTGATGCTGCATAAGCTCATATGCTTCCTCTCTTGCATCACATGCCTCTATTACTATTATTATTGCTCCATCAACTTGTTTCAGTCAATCCCTGGTTTGAAGATAGTGATGCAAGGGCATGGCTGGAAAATGATGTTGAGGCTACAGGGTTTCCCATTTTAAATGAAATTGTAAATGTGAAAGAAACTGGGGCTTCTGAAAATGGTATGAACGAAGAAAATGACATCTGCACTTGCTGAGGCATTCACCATACTAGAGACTGTGATAGCTTGGTAATAGTTGTTGTAGTAGGGTTTTAGGAGCATCAGCAACTAAGGCTATATTGCTCCATGTATACTGTCTGTAAATTGCATGTTCTGCGTTCGCTTTTCTATAGTTTGCTAGAGTTTTGGGTTTTGGGAAGAAAAATCATTCTGTCCTCACATGAGACCATCTAACTCAGCCATGTTGTGAAAAAAGGCACATAAAAATTCTGCCCATTATTGACATCACTTGAACTCAAGTCTTTTACACCTGTTGCAGTGAGGACAGTGATTCTACCAACTGTGCTACCATAAGGGCTTGGTATTAGTAGCAAACTGAATGCTATCCAACCCAACTACTTTTGCTGAAAAGAGTGAGAGATCTGGCAGCAAAGAAACGAAGTTCGAAAATGGTGCAGCAAAAAATGCATATATGCATAAGTGTTATTGTGGCTGAAAGTTCCAGTTGTTTTGTTGCCTATGAATAAAAATACATAAGTACAACACTGTTTTTATTTCTAAACTTACAAAACTTTGTTTTTAGTCTCCAGACCAGTATTTTTGATAAGTTCAAAAATCAAAACAAATCGGAAGTCCAAACTGCGCCCCTGGTCCCAATTAATTCAAATTATTGACACTACTGTACATCTGATAATTGTTCTACATTTATAGTAGCAGAGTTTGACATCATCTTGTATTTCTAATGTGTGTATGTGCAGCTATGTGTCAGGGACTGAGAGCAGGTTCCCCTATTTGCTAGGAAGAGTTTTTCATCATTGAGGTACACCTTCTGTAAAGTAAAAGGGGAAAAAAAGAGGAAAAAAATGTCTGATTCAACTTTGAAAGACTCTCATATTGAGAAATGTGTAAAGTAATAATGTGTTCTATCACTTTGTGCATAAAGAAACATGACTTGATGAATAAAGTAATAAAATTAATTTTGCTTTAAACCTGACTTTGAATGAGTGATTTTCTTTTTGAGGGTTATCCATCAAGTTTAATTATAATTACTTACGCTTCTTATCATTGCAGAATTAATCTTGATGGAAATCCATTTTGATTTCCAGTTTATTTTTGCAAGAAAAAATGAAGTATCACTATAAGCTTTATTAAAGGTAAAACTATACAGATTGCTATAAACTTTCCTTCTTGTTAATTATTTTTCTGTGTTTTTGCATTTCTGGTTTATCAAAATTTGTATATTAGCAGCATTCTAACTTATTGATCAAACACTGTGGCTCCTACAAAAAATACTCATGGGTTACTGTTACTAGCCCCTGCCCTGGCCAATTATTGCCTGCCTGTTATTCTAGGCAACAGCTCCTTGCACTCATCACTGTCACTACCATTGTGTGAGTGTGTAACATCTTGCCAAATGAATCTCTAACAAATACATGATTTGTAGTTCTTTACTTGATATCAGCAGCATATTGTGGCCACAGCTTTCAAAGCACCTATGAACTCAGAAAATTTAGAAATGTTTTATCATTAGCAATATAATTCATTTTAATTTGAAATGGAAATCATATTGAGTTGTCTGTTATAATCATATTGTAAAAGTATGTTATATAACTAGTGCTTTATAATGTATGTGCTGTTGAACTTTTAATTTCATATAAATACTTTCTGTATAGAATGGAATTTATTTTTTCTATTGAAACCCATCTTGTTAACCAGGTTATTCATGGGTTATTCTTTAGGATAAATAAATGATTTGATAATTCTCACTCTCCTCTCTCCTACCTCTTTTGTTGGAGGTCACATCTGAACCATTTCAAGCTTAACCAATCTGACTCAGGGCGTAACATTTTGTAAATGTGGAGATCCCTTGCCCACCTTCACATCGATCACAGAGGAATATCAGTACAGTAAAGTGTAGAAAATCCCGAGCCAGCATTTTTTTTTTATGTTGGTGCCATAAAATAATTATAAATGCTGGTTATTAGCATTAGCATTAGCAGAGGCATTTGATGCAAGAAAGCAAGCTTATGCAGCATCAGCCAAAAAAAATCTAAATAAACAATGTCGAAATTATTCCCTAAATCTAGCTCGTGAGTGACTCTTTCGAAATAGCGAACCAGATTTGTTAAACATGATTTTCCCTTTACAAAACCATGCTAAGTATCCTTGAGAATTTCAATTCGATCCAAATGATCCTGAATTCCATCCTTGATCATTGCCTCCATGATTTTCCCTACCACTGAAGTCAGACTGACAGGTCGATAATTTCCCACTTCACTCTTAGAGCCACCCTTATGTATGGAAGATACATTGGCACCAAGCCTCAATGGTTCGATGCACTCACTTGTCGCCTCCCTTAAGATTATAGGGTATATTCCATCAACTCCAGGAGCCTTACTGGCCTGTAGGCTCGAAAGTTTTTTCGTTAAATAATCTTGCAAAATTTCAGTATCATTAATTACATATTTTTCAACTTCGCTCCCACAATTTCCCATTGCCACAAAAGGTTTTTCATTTGTGAAAAACCTTTTGTGGCAATGGGAAATTGTGCAAAATAACTGTTGATTTCATCTGCAACAGAAGCTGGTGTATTTAATACTATCCCCTTTCTCTTACGTAAAGGTCCGATCTGGTTTGTCTTGCTCTTCTTGGCATTTATATGTGAAGAATTCCTTATCCCCCCTTTGCTCTGTTTGCTAGTGATTTCTCATAAACTGCCTTTGCCTGTCAAACCTTTTCTGTGGCTCTATTACAGATCATCTTGTAGCTGTTATAGGCTTCAGTACTTTTTATTGCTCTGTAACCTTTCCATGCCACCTTTTTCTGCTCAAGTAATGTGGCAACTTCACTATTCATCCAACTTGGAACCTTCCTCGTGGAGTATTTTTTTAATGGTAAATACGCATTTAAGGCATCTGTGATTGTTTTAAAAGCATACCACAGTTCAATTGTATTCATTCTCTGTGCGATATCTACCCAGTTAATAGAGGCCATATAGCATCTTAAGGCATCGTAATTTCCTTTTCTGAAATTAAAACCCATTCCTTTGCCTTTTACTACTGCTACCTCTCTCGTCATCATCCACCATAGAACTCCGTGATCACTTCCTGCTACTGGTTCCTCTACTGTCAGCCCTGTTATGTCATCTGATTGATGGGTGATGATGAGGTCTAGGATATTCTTTTCTCTAGTACTTTCCCTGACATGTTGATACAAATAACAGTCATCTAGTTGATTTAAAAATTTTGTTCCCCATGTCGAATTTCCTTCCCATTTACTTCAATCAATTAGAGGCAAATTGAAATCACCCATAATAAGACATTGACGCTTACTTGTCCATTCCATTTGCATGTAGAGGCTTTCGTCATATTCTTCACAATCAGCTGGTCTGTAGATTACTCTTACTCGCATTATACCTTTGTTTCCAACTATCTTACACCATACAGATTCTATACTAGCATGTGAAACATCTGAATCCGTGAAAGCTATCGTCACACTCAGGCTGCTTCTGATAAGAAGCATAACTCCACCATCCCCTTCTGTCAACCCTATCCTTCCTAAATACATTATACAAGCCATACTGAAACTCATCATCCCCAATTTCCAGGTGGCACCACGTCTCCGTAAGCCCTATTATGTCCGCATTACTTGTTTTAACCAGCAGTTCGAATTCGCTCATTTTATTGACGACACTTCTAACATTACTATATAAACAATTAAGACTTACTGTTCTTGTATATTTAACAACCCTAACACAACCCTTGAAGTTTTTTAGGCTCTCTTCCTTGGCATTAGCTACCTGCTCACTTGAAATGTTTCTGCCCCCAGAACGTCCAGTTGGGGTAACAGATAAGAACTGTTGAGGTATGTGCAAGAGTTACTTTGACCAATATTATCAGATAAACGTGTGTCAGTATTACCCCCCCCCCCCCCTAACTAGCAGTTTCCCTGAACCTTTAAGGTGTCCTCAATAATACTGGCAAAAACTTTTGCACCACCTTTGTTTAAGGGTATCCCGTCTCTACAAAACAAATTCCTTCTACTTACAAGTGTGGGCCATGCTGATAGAAATTTCCCCCCTAAAGCCTTGCAGAGTCCTTCAAGTCTTGAGTTAATCCACATTTTTATGTTAATCCACAGTTAATCCAAACACATACTTTTTGTGTTTGGGGTTCTCATAAAAAATAAAATAAATATATAAATACCATTCTTGAAGCCAATCTTTGTCATACTGAAGGAGTGCTGCACCACTCACTGTCTTTACATCATCTGCAAATTTTGATATTAATAATGCTATCCTTTCTTAGATATCATTTAAGAAAATCAGAACAATGGGGAACTCCACTTCTTATGTGACCCCAATGTGAAAAGTGACCATCAAATCCTGTGCTTTTTGCTCTGCAGTACCCTATGATTCTGACATATTTTCTCTTACGCAGTAACCTGAAATCCAGATAAACAATATTGAAATTATTTTCAACATCCAGCTCATGAGTGACTTCATTATTAAAAATGCTAACCAGGTTCTTTTTTTTTTCATAGTTCTGTTTCTATATAAATAACACTGTATTGTCACTTACTCTGCTCTTAGAAATGTTTTTATGTTACAAAAGTTACAAAAAATATATATATATTTAAGCAATAAAGAAAGTTCCACTTAAAGCAAGATCTGGTAAGATAGGGGTGATATTGCTATGATAAATTTTTAAACTGAGATAAATTTAAAACAGAAATTGAAATGTATTTCAGTTTCGTGTGTACATGTTTGTGTGAGAGAGAGAGATCATTCATACTTTGAGATAATGAGATGTTTTCATGATAATCAGGTGCTTTGTAAGCAAGTTGCTAAGATAAATTTTTAAACTGTTATAAAATAAAATTAAAAAAAAATGAACTGCATTTAAAATCTCAAGTCTGTTTTGTGTTTAATACTATTCATATTTTGATAATAGTAAGATGATTTCATTTAGTTATTAGAAATGTTCTCACTGATATTTTTATTGTTTTATGTGAAATAGCTCTATTTCTCATGTAAAGGTTTCTTTCATTTTTCCTTTAGCCCTTCATGTCTCCCAGGTATCCTGGAGGTCCTAGACCTGGTGTACGTATGCCACAGCAAGTAGAATTTAACGTAAGCAATTTTCAAAATTTACTGCAGAAAAATCAAATTTAGTTGCCCTCAGCTATTGTTGCATAATCACTGGAGTACATGGAAAAATATTTTTAGATTTAGATTATAGGAATCTTTTGTGTGTGTGTGTGTGTTCACCTGTGCGCATTTCAAAGCTATCTTAAATTTTGCAATTTCGTCATTGTTTGGATATTGGTGTAAAGAAACTGTAAGCAGCTTTTTAGATAGTTTCTGGTTCTTTCTTTCCTTTGCTCAGATTTCATCTCTCTCTCTCTCTCTACTATCCTCCCTCCCCCAATTTTCCTATTTTTGAGTTCTGAAATGCCAATTTTGAAAGCATGTTAGAGAGTGAGATACAGGAGTCTTAAACTTTGGAACTCTCATCCCACACTTCATAATTCTGTTTTAAGCTATTGTCAACTATTAACAGGTTCCACTGTGTTCTCGTAATCTTTTCTTTTGCTTGTCCTACATTTGCTTGGTTTCTTATATGTTTGAAATGATTTTTATCTTTAGCATTAGTAGAGGCATATGATACAAGAAAGCAAGCTTATACAACATCATACAGAAAAAAATATATATTTCCAATTTCACGCATCCATTCACTTTAAAAGTTTGCTAACTTGTTCCTTGAATTTATTTAAGCTATCAACTTCCACAACAGCAGGTGGACGTTTGTTCCGGCAATCAACCTGGCTAAAGGCAAATCTCCGCACATCTGTTCGACGACTGTCTGTCTTCAGTTTATGGCCCCTCAGGTTTTTAATCTGAGCAAGAGAAGAATCCCATCAGCATTGAGCCTGCCCAACCCATTACACGCATCATTCGGATCATGTCACAGGTGCCTAGTCTCAAGATGCTGTAATTTGCAGAATTTTAGCCTCTCTTCGTAATAGTACCCCCTTTGTTCTCCTCATCAATCTTGTGTTGCCCTTCTCTGTACTTGTTCTAGCAACTCTGCATCCTTTCTAAAATGAGGCCTCCAGACCTGTATGCAGTACTCGAGGCATGGCTTGTCCACTGCCTTATACAAAGGAATAATCATCTCCTTCTCCCTACTAGCAAAATTCCTGTATATCATTGACAATACCCCATGACCTCCTCTGCAGCTTGTCTGCACTACTCAAAAAACTTTATATCTGACTACACAATTACATCTAGGTCTCTTTCATTTTCCATTTGTATTTCTTGTATTTTGACTTGTATTTCTTCTGAATTTTTAAATGTCTTGTAATTTTTAAAATTGAGTGCAAGAGGTGTATAGGTGTTAGCTTAATATTTAATTGGAGATATACAGTATATATGTGCATTGTAAGGTAATATGCAGGGTATCCCTATACAACGATAGAGCCTAAACATTTAGGTCCTGTCAGTGTGATTTTATGTAGACCATAACCTACATGGTCTGGTCAGAAACCTACTCTGGTAGACTGAAATCTAGAAACTAAGCAAAAAATAAATAAATTATATATATTAGTGCCAGTTGTGCAAGAAAGCAAGATTATATAGCATCAGCCAAAAAAAAAACACTATACACATTTCACCCACCAAGAATTTGTCTAGTTCTCCCTTGAATTTATTTAAACGACTCACTTCCACAACAACAGATGGAAGCCTGTTCCAGGAATTGACTACCTGCTGGCGGAAGGCAAAATTCTGCACATCTAACCTGTAACCATTCTTGTACAACTTGAATTTATGCCCTCATGTGTAGTCACAGAAAGTGGAAGAATGCTATCGACATTTAGGTTAGTTAATCCATTAGAGCCTTAAACCATCTGAATGAAATCTTCCCACAGGTGCCTAATCTCCAGAAGCTACAATTTGCAGAACTGAAGCCTCTGTTGGTATGAGCACCCTTTTGTTCCTTTCAATCTGGTTACCCTTCTCTACATCCATTCCAGCAAATTTACATTCCTCTTAAAGTGAGTCCTGCAGACCTCTATACAGTACTCAAGATGTGGCCTAACCATGACCTTGTACAAAGGGATAATTACCTCCTCTCTGCTACTAAATTAACTGTATATCATTGACAAAACTCCATGAACTGTCTTGGCAGCCTGTCTGCACTGTCAGATAACTTTGCATGTGACTGTACAATTATCTCCACATCCTTTTTATTTTCCACTACCTTGAATGTAGTACCACACAGTTCATATGTTACTCCAAGATTACTGCTACCCATATGCAGTACCTTACATTTGTCAATGTTAATCTTAAACTGCCATTTTTCAGCCCATCAACCTAATTCTCCTGGATCTTGTGGCAATAGCTCACCCTGATCTGTCATTAACCACCTGCCAACCTTTGTATCATTTGCAAACTTAGACATTAAACCTGATATACCTTCATCATTATCATTAATAAATGTTAAGAACAATGCCTGTCTTAATATAATTGGATAGATTCCTCGACTCCAGGCACTTTTTTATGTTTCGCTTTAACAATTTCTCTTCTACTTTCCTTTCATTTATCACAAAGCACTTAACCCCAGGGGGACTCCACTAATAAGATTAGTTCACAAAGAGCAGTGCCCATTGACTCTCTGCCTTCTTCCACTCAACCATCCCTTTATCCATAACAGTAACATGCCCTTATTGTCACCTTATTGTTTGAGTTTGTACATTAGTCTTTTAGGTGCAACAGTATCAAAAGCCTTCCTGAAATCGAAGTGTATGACATCAAAATTATTTTTTGCATCAAGTTAGCATTAGCATTAGTAGAGGCATATGATGCAAAAAAGCAAGCTTATGCAACATCAGCCAAAAAAAAAAAAAAAAACCTTCCACTTCACCACTCCGTTCGTTCGAAATACCTGTGCAGCTGAGCCTTAAATTTATTTAGACTATCAACTTCCACAACAAGGGATGGAAGTCTGTTCCACCAACCAACTACCCGCTGGCTAAAGGCAAATTTCCACACATCTATCCTACATCTGTCTTTCCTCAATTTGAATTTATGCGCTCTCAGGTGATTATTCAGAGCAAGAGGCAGTATTCCATCAGCATTGAGCATACTCAAACCATTCAAGGCTTTGTACACCTCTATCAGATCACCTCGCCGGTGCCTAGTCTCCAGACACTGTAATTTGCAAAACTTAAGCCTTTCTTCGTAAGAGCAACCCTTCGTTCCGTTCACTAACCTTGTTGCCCTTCTCTGTACTCATTCCAGCAGCTCTACATCCTTCTTGAAATGAGGCCTCCAGACCTGTATACAGTACTCAAGGTGCGGCCTGACCATTGCCTTATACAAGGGAATAATCATCTCCCTATCCCTGCTAGAAAAATTCCTGCATATCATTGACAAGGCACCATGAGCTACTCTTGCAGTCCGTCTGCACTGCTCAGAGAACTTCATATCTGCCTGCACAATTACCCCCAGGTCCTTTTCATTCTCTACCACTGTCAGTGTAGTACCACAGGGTTGATACGTTGCTCTGGGGTTGCTGTTTCCCATATGTAGTACTTTACATTTGTCAATGTTAAACTTCATTTGCCACCTCTCAGCCCATCTGCTCAACTTTTCCATATCCTGTTGCAGCAGCATAGCGTCAGTAGCGTCCTTAACAACACTGCCAACCTTTGTATCGTCTGCAAACTTGGACAGTAAGCTTGATATACCATCATCAGTATTATTTATAAATACAGAAAACAACAAATGACCCAACACTGAACCCTGAGGGACTCCACTAATAACATTAGTCCACAATGAGCAGTGTCCATTAATTACCACTCTCTGTCTTCTGCCACACAATCATCCCTTTATCCATAGCAACAATTTGCCACCAATGCCACACTGCTCCAATTTGTGCAACAGTCTTCCATGTGCAACAGTAACAAAAGCCTTTCTAAGCTCCAAATATATAATATCAAAGTTATTCCTTGCATCCAATTCTTTTGTGACTACATCATGGTATCCAATAAAATTGGTCAGGCAAGACCTTCCCTTAACAAAACCATGCTGTGTCTGAGCTATAACTGAATTCTTGTCAAGATGATCCTGCAGTGCTTCTTTAACCAGTGCTTCCATTAATTTTCCTGGAACAGAAGTTAAACTCACAGGTCTATAATTAGTTGTGTCACAAGTAATTATAGACAATGAACAATTTGCAATTGTTCATTGTTAAATGAACAATTTGCAGTGAAGTTCAACAAGATTAAAAGATTTACTGATTAATTGACAATATTATATTATGTACTATACTATACTAAGCTTATGCTATCTTGTTTGAGATATTTTGTATTGTGTAACAATGGCGGCAATTTACGAACGGTAAATCTACGGACAGTTAAGTATCGATTAACTTCCAAATCTCGCTGTCTCAATTCAGAATAAACTAAGGATCCTGACTAGCTACTTACAGAAAATAATTTGATATAACAATTGGTTAATAAATCGGCTAAATATGGTTAAAAAAAAAAAACCTCACCTTCAACGCAGCTGCAGCTTGTAACACGTGGATTTGATACCCTTACCGATACTAAGTAATACCTACAAAATCTCTATCTAAGTTAAACTTTAAACTAAGTATCGTAACTAGGAATATAAAGCTACTCTAGAAAATAAGTTAATATGCCAATTTAAACTAATAAAACAGAAAATAAATCAGAAAAAAACTTCTCTGTTCCGGGAGCGGCAATAAGCTACATCCGCACAGGCTACACTCGTACTCAAAAAAATACTGAGTAGATACTATGTGCAGTGACCAAGTTCATTGGTTACTGCATCATAGTATCTACTCAGAATGGTTAGATAACACTTAACAAATCCATGCTATGACTGCAGTCATAGCATGGATTACAAATATTTGCATTCCTGCATTCCTCTCAAGATGGTTATGCATTACTTCTTTAACCAGTGATTCCCTTATTTTCCTGTGAACAGACATTAAGTTAACAGGTCTCTTTTTACCAGTGTCACCTTTAAATCCCCTCTTTCCATTATGAATTGGGGATAGATTTGCACATCTCCAGTCTATGGGGACCTCCCCTCAATCCGTGGATTTTCTCATAATGATGGCTGTGGGTTTGCTTACTTCCTTCACTGCCTGTCTTAATATAATTGCATAGATTCCTCCACTCCAGGCACCTTTTTTATGTTTCCCTTCTACTTTCCTTTCATTTATCACAAAGTCATGTAGCTCCCCTTTGAAGGAATGCCAGAAGTTTGATAAACTTCTGGCTTCTCTTCCCCTAAAGAATTCCTCATGTGTGAATGTAAATGCAAAATACCTATTCATTTGGTTAGCAACCTGGGTAGGGCCATGAACAGTTTACCCATTGACATCGAGTGGCCTGGTATGATTCAACCCTTTCCTTCTACAATAATATAAGTATAGAAACTCTTTGCTAGTATTCCTTGAATTCTTTGTCAGAAACTTCTCATGTTGTCTGCTTTACCTTTGTGGATTTTTTTCTCAATTTTCCAGCTTTTACAAGGTTTAGAGTATGCCACATGATTTCCATTGCAGTTTGGATAGTACAGAGTAGTACTCCACGGCATGCTATTTGGAAGTGACAGTATTTTTTGGCATTTGTATCATCTGAGTGGGTTTAGGAATATAAAGTTATACTTGACAATTTAAATAGCCTGCTTTCACTGAGCTTGGTATAGTTGGATTGTTAAAGGTAAGAATAGTGCTTTGTGTTGGCACTAGAATGCCGTCTTTCTTTATCAGAATGTGTTTAGCTTGCATTACTTGCCGTCACTTGAACACTTTCTTCTTCTGTGACATTCACGAAAGTCCCATTCAGTAATGACACTTATAATAGAGCTATTTTGCATTGCATGGGTTGTAACTTGTATGCTAATTCCACAAAGGATGAGAGTTTCAGAAATGCAGTATCGCTGGATAATAAATGGAGAGATTTTACTTAATGGCTCATTCGTGAGGGAATGAAATAACAAACAGTAGATAAGTTTGGTTGGTTGCCTCCACTCCCTGTCTCTTTGGACTGGTAAACGATAGCCAAGCTGCAGTTAGTATTAATAGTAGCCATGTATTTCAGTAAATGAAGTATTAATGAGAACTTTGGTGCAATATTCAATATACAGGTAGTCCTCATTTCTGGTCTGATTTCCACCAGTCACTAATCACAAGGCCATGATTATTAATTTTTGAAAATTTTTTTATAAATTGAAAATTTAAATTGTCAAACAAAATTTATAGGCATCGTACTGTTCTATGTATCATGGACTGTTCACATGATCAAGGACAGTCTGAGCCAATGACAGATAATACAACATCAGTTTTGCAACCGATGGATCAGGGAGTGATAGCCACCTTTAAAGCTTATTACATATGGTAAACATTTACAGAAATGGTAAAAGCTTTAGACGAGTTCAACATTACCATCAGAAAATATTGACAGTCATTTGATGTCTGAAAGGGCATCAATCACATTAACACAGTCTGGCAAGAAGTAACTGCCAATTGTCTAAATTCAGTGTGGCGTAAACTTCTCCCTGATTTCATACATACTTCAGAGGATTCGAGCCATAACAGAATGTTGTATAAAACATCAGCACACTGCCACAAAAGGCAGAATTAGAAGAAGTTACAGTTGAAGATGTAACTGAGCTCTTGAAAAATTATGCACAGATGCTTTCAAATGAACACCTTGAAGCTGCAGAACTTAGCCAACAGCAGGAGGAAGAGAAAGAAGGTCCTCCTCTAAAAACTATGAAGACCAGTGATCTAGAACTGATTCTTGCAAGTGTAGAGTCCCTCATTAATGAGCTCTGTGACATTGATCACAACTAGGAAAAGAGTGCCACAGTTAAAAGGGGTGTCATATCAGTCACGACCCATTATTTTTAAATTCTTAAAGAAAGGAGGAAGGAACCCGGGCAATCAACACTTGCTTTTTTCTTCAAAAAAGCAACCGCCCCAACCAGGACCTTCAAAAACCAACTAAAAATTTGGCATTACGCCGAATTTTTAGTTGGTTTTTCATTATCAAAATGTTTTTTAATTTATTTTTTATTTATTATATGTAACTGTATTTATGTAGGTTAAAAATAAAACTTTTTTTTTTTTAATTAAAAAAAGTTTATCTCTGAACTTTAAATACTTCAGTATTGAAAAGGGTAGGTAAAATGTTTGGTGCCTGGAACCTAATCCTGTGATTTCCCATTAACTCCATTATATAAAGGGTTCCATTTGCACCTGTCCCCACATGAACCTAACCCTGGCTTAAATCAAGGGTTACATGTATATAGGTTGCCATACTAAAAGAAATAAAGAACAGCAAGAGAAAAGACAAGTGAAATTTAGGTGTTGGGTGTTTTCACCTATTATGCAATGAACATATTAAATTAAAGTAAATTGCTATACTCAATATAATTAAGCAACAAAATAGATAAATATTTTAGCAATAAATTAGAAAAATTATAGATAACAATAATGGTGTAGTCTGATCTGAGGTGGGACAAGGTGAAACTTTAGGAAATATTTAAAATAAAGTTTTGGGAAGAACAGCAAATATATTTATTATTATTAATATAATTACTAATGATAGATTGTCATGATGAATTTCAGTGGATCATTATTGTTATAATCTGTGAACAATTTGTTCAAGATGTTGGCCACAATGATCTATCTTTATATCTAAAGTTTTTTTTCTTAAAGTTTATAAAAAATTATATTTTTTGTCTGTATTCCCTCTCTCAGAAAGATTAACTTATAAATCACTGCTTATTACCTTCATTTTGAATTCAAAGATATTTTATTTTTAAATTGCAAGCCATAAGCTGTTGTCCTTATAGTACATTTTTAAATTCCCTGCCCAATCACCCAATGTGGACATCAGTCTTTGAGTCATGATAGAAAAAGCTTTACAATATCCATCAGTCTGCCAGCTGACCGTTTGGTGTTCAAATCAAAAGCTTGTTAAGTGAACTAAACATGACAGTAGATAACATTGTCCAGTCACCAAGGCAACGTCTGGGAGAAGGCTCTCACACCACCAGCTGTCTACCAGCAACTCTGCAGCACATCGAATGAAATATTCTGGTTTTCTGCTAGTGTACACAGATTGCTCTGAGTCAGACTCGTGTGGTTTCAACTATTCTCCTTTCATATAAAATAACATCCATCCATATTCACACCTGAGGAGTTATTAAGGAAGGAAAATGCAAGAAATTTATCAAATTTTAACAAGGTGCTTAATGATTTTGTAATAACTGAGAGAAAAGTGGAGGAGAAATTGTTGAAGTTAAACATAAGAAAGGCATCTGGAATGGGTGGGATCTATCCTGTTACATTAGAGGAGGCAGCAAAGGAACTAAGCAAACCCTTAGCCATGATTATGAGAGCATCCGTGGACTCGGAGGAGGTCCCCACAGACTGTAAATGTGCAAATGTATCCCCAATTCACAAAGGGGGATCGAAGGATGACACGAGTAATTACAGGCCAGTTAGTTTAACTTCTGTTCCAGGTAAAATAATGGAATCACTGGTTAAAGATGCAGGATTATCTAGACAAGACTGCAGCAATAATTTAGACACAGCATGGGTTGTTAAGGGAAAGACTAGCTGACAAATTTGATTGGATACTATGATGTGGTTACAAAGGAACTGGATGCAAAAAATAATTTTGATATCATATACTTGAATTTCAGGAAAGCTTTTGACACTGTTGTGCAAGGAAGACTACTGTACAAATTGGAGCAGAACGGTAAACTTAAGGGTAAGCTGCTACAATGGATAAAAAGGTGGTTGAGTGGAAGAAGACAAAGGGTGGTAATAAATGGACACTACTCTTAGTGGACTAATGTTATTACTGGAGTCCTACAGGATTCGGTGTTGGGCCCACTGTTGTTTTGTATATTTATCAATGATATTGATGAAGATATATCAGGCTTAGTGTCGAAGTTTGCAGATGATACAAAGGTTGGCAGGGTTGTTAATGACAGTAACGGAGTGTGTACAGAGAAGGGCAACAAGATTTGTTGAGCGGAATGAAGGGATCTTCTTATCAAAAGAGGCTTAAGTTCTGCAAATTACATTATATGCAGACTAGGCACCTGCGAGGTGATCTGATTGAGGTGTATAAGGCCTTGAATGGGTTGAGCACACTGAATTCTGATGGGATTCTTCCACTTGCTCAGATTACAAATCTAAGGGGGCATAAATTCAAATTGAGGAAAGACAGTTGTAGAATAGATTGTGTGGAAATTTACCTTTAGCCAGTGGGTAGTTAATTGCTGGAACAAACTTCCATCTGTTGTTGTGGAAGTTGATAGCTTAAATAAATTCAAGGAGGAACTGGTCAAACTTTTTAGAGGGAATGGTTGTGTGAATTTTTTTTATTATTATTTTTTTTATTTTATTTTATTTATTTATAGTATGAAGCAGAGCTCCAATGCTCAATACATTCTATGTTGATATCAATATTTGTAAAAGAATAAGAGAAATTTACCCCAATATGATACGTAGAACACTTCTGTATAATACTCTCCAGAAATTAAAATGAAAACAATTAAAAAATCTGAAATCTTACATTACATAAGAAATAATTAAAAATCGATTTAATGAAATTAAAAATTAAGTAAAAAATTAATTTAACAGAAAAATTGCAAAATGATTTTCCTTCCTTTTAACGAAAAAATTTAAAAACGATTTTCCTTCCTCGTCTTGCAATTTTTTCATTAAATTAATTTTTTACTTAATTTTCAATTGCATTAAATTGATTTTTAATCGTGTTCATTTGATTTTTAATTATTTCTTACTGTAATGCAAGATTTTCGATTTTTTAATTTCTGGATAGTAATTATCCATCTGGATAGTATGATATGGAAGTGTTCTATGTATCATATTTAAGTAAACTTCTCTTATTCTTTTACAAATTTATATTTTTTTATTTTTATTTATTTTTATTTTTTTTCCTGATGCTAGATAAGCTCATATGCTTGCTTTTCTGCATCACATGCCTCTATTACTATTGCTATATTCCACAAGAAAGTAGCATATATACTGCTGAACTGCTTGCAATAGAACTAGCCTTGGATCATATAAAAGTTAGCAATGATAAAAGATATATTCTTGTTTATGCTGCAGTGTGACCACCAAGTCAGAGGACTTTACAATAAATCATGAATACAATCATTAATCATATTTAGCAGTCAGGGGCTTGAACCATAGTCTGCTCAAGTGCATATTCTACAGGCTTTATCAGCAGTGAGGTATAATCCACATCCAGTCCTATCCCAGATGCTGCAGTTACTTTGTCCCATTTTTGAACTTGAATTTGACATCTTCTGTTGGATCCCAAGCCACATTGGAATCAGGGGAAACTGTCTAGCTGATACATTGTAAAATTAGCAGTCCCATTGACTAACTTTTGCTTGTCAGTCCTTTATACAGACTCTACTCCCAGTGGCAAGATTCTTCACCAAAGGCCCAACAAATGAAAGCGGATTAAGCCTGTAATCAAGCATTGGCAGCCCATCTATGCAGGTCTCATTATAGGAAGCTGTTTTTGCTTGGCTCTACATAGCTCACAGTCGTCTGACCCTCTTTTCTGCTGAGGGCGGATGACCCCCCCCCCCCCCCGCGCGTGTGTGTGAACTTAAGAGCTATTTTGACTATTGTTCATATTTTCATGGAATGTCCTGTTTTTACCAATAGGCAATGTTTGTTTTACGGATTTTATTAATCTGGCTGAATCATTTACTCAGCCAGATTTTAAACAACAGAAACAATATATCTGAATGTTTTTATAGTCCATTAATTTATACAAAGATATTTCAGTTTATCCTTTTATATTTTTAATATATATTTTCTTTTGACACACTAATCTGTTTAGAGGTTACGAAATATACTTTTTGATGTTTCTTTCTTTACCTTGAGTGGCACATTATGGCCTTAGTTGCCAGTGCACCATTAAACACCAACTAACCAATGAACCAACCTCATTGAGGGGATGGAAACTTGGAAAGAAAAGTTCTCTTTCCAGAGCAAAAAGGAACAAATGGATTCTGACAATCATAACCTCGTCAGATTAAGAGATCCAAGTATAATGAATCAAAAACATGAGGAATCAAACCCTGATTAAGAGCAACATAAAATAATAGTCATGAGCATAAATCTCATTAATTTCTAATTCAGAATTGTATCTCTGACCAACCCCTTGGTAAACTTCACCTTTTATGATTCAGAAATGTCTGTACAGTAGATTCACCTAAAATAGCCAATGATTATTATCAGGAGATCGAGTATCAGAAGTCACTGTTAGACAATCAAAGCAACTTCACAACAACTACAACTTTAGGTGCAATGCCTATAACAGTCCTCTGTCTTGTGCCACACTCAACACCTCACATAGGTTTCAGTGTAGTAGCATACACCCCTTTCATCTCTCAGATGAACTAAGAGATCAAGGAAAGTCATTCATGTGAAATGCATATCATCAAACATGGCTGGTACTCTTTTTCCAACATGAAACATTTCTCACCTTTGACACACGTAAATCATTAGGAGCAATAAAAGTAGACTTCTTCAATTGTCACATCAGAACATACATACCAAATCCATTATGCTGTTGCAAATGCAAACAAAAAATATCAGCATTTGTTGTGCTGCATGCGGATCAACGGCATACACACACGCACAGATTGTAATGCTGAACAACCAATTAGTACACTAGACCGAACCTATTGGTCACTCTTTAGGAGGCTTCCGGATCAGCTAGCGTACAATCTTGCCAACTCTACTGTGCCACGTAGTGACTGGAGGGAGTCAGAGTAGTGTGTATGCGGGGGGCATTGTTGAGCCCACGTTATGTCAAAAATCTGAGTATATTCTTACCATGTATACGCCAAATCCACAAATTTCATTACTTCATACAGCATATCCACCCCCTGCACTTTTTCTTACTACTGAATACACCATGAATTGTCAAACCAATAGAGTAAGCTTATCGGCAAAAAGATGTAAACCTCCCAGACATTTCATAGTTCATTTCACAAATATACCTGGTCTCAATTCTGTTCTTAAGGATGTCCATTTCCACCTTGCAGGCTGTCAAACCCCATGTACTTTTTCTGACAAAATCTAAGTTATCGGTCGATTCAACTATTGCTAATCTCAGTTGCCCAAATTATTCGCTGTATGATTCCTTTCGCCTCAAAGATGGTACTTGTGCATATGTCCATTCCAGTATTCCCTGTTAGAGACTTGGTAATTTGAAATCTCCTGTTTACGATCTTCTCTGGCTTAAAATCTCTCTACCTCATTCTGTCAAATTCGTCTGTTGTCTCTACCATTCTCCCAACTCCACTAATTGCTTGGAGCTGTTTGACTTCCTCTCTTTGCAACTCAACTTTCCTAACAGTGAGGTAATTTTCCTTGGTGATTTTAACGTTCGCTAATCCAGCTGGCTTCTGTTTTCTAATCAGACTGACCCAGCTGGTCGAGATGCTGAGGTGTTTGCAATTACTAATGACCTTGCACAGATTGTTCATTTACCTACAAGAATACTGGACAATCCTAACCATACAGCCAACACACTTGACCTTTTTCTCACAAACAACCCTTCTAAATACAGGAACTTCCCGATTTTCGTAATACTCAACTTAGGGAAATTCGACTTTACGTAAGTTTTTGCTGGTTAGTTCAAACTTAAAAAAATTCGTGGAAACGTATTCTGTGCATCCCTTAGGAATAAATGGAGGTATCATGAAAATATCGTAATGTGAACCCAATAACCCAGGGTTTTTTTTTTTTTTTTTGTAATTTGTTCCAAGTCCTTGGAAGTTGAAAATTTCGCTATATTCCTAAGCTATTTATCTCTCTAAAAGGTCATATTTATAATGGAAATTGCACTACCCTGTCATCGCTATCATATGTTCCTGTTATAAGAAGAATCAATTTTGAACACCTTTTCGTGATATTTTTCTAAAGCACGTTTCTTGAGGTCACGACCAAAAAACCATTTGCCCTTTCTGATTTATTGGGCCTTTCTGTTAGTGGATCTAATTATAAACGGGTAATTAACTTAATCTTATTGCATTTGCGATAATACTGATAACTGCAATTGTGTGGGTTTTTATGCTATTATGGTGAAATGTGTTCCCCCCTTCACTGAAACCTTCAATCATGTAAAAAACAAATTTTCAGAAACTTCTCAATTCCTATTTACGTATTACAATGATGAAGGGAAAGCGACCAACAGAAAGTGCAAGCGCTAGCAGTCCCAGGAAACTAAACAAAATTGATTTAGAAATGAAGATGAAAATGATTAAGAAGTACGAAGCAGGACAAAGTTTGTCATCTGTTCCAAGAGAATTAGGTCTCGCTGCTTCAACAGTAAATACTATTTTAAGGGACAGTGTGCATATAAAAGAACATGTCATAGGATCTATGCACTTAAGATCAACATTGATCACAAAACAGCGTTCAGGTGCTATATCGAAGATGGAACAGCTGTTAATAATATTGATGGAAAATCAGATTCAGAAGCGAGTGCCCTTGGGTCTAATGAGCATTCAAGCAAAAGCAAGAAGTAATTATAAAGATATTAAGGATATGAACGATGAACCGCAACCAACGAATGGTTTAATAGGTTCAAGCATCGCACTGGTTTCCACAACGTTTAAGTATGTGGTGAAGTCGCCAGTGCCAATTCTACAGCTGCAGAGAAATTTTGTGATGTGTTGGAAAAAATTATTGATGAAGCAGCTATTCAATGCAGCAAATTTTTAACGTTGACGAGACTGCTCTGTATTGAAAAAAAAATGCCAGATTGAACATACATTGCCAAAGAGGAAAATAAAGTGCCAGGTTTCAAGGCGTCAAAAGATAGAGCCACGCTCTTGCTTGGGGCTAATGCAGCGTGATATTACAGATTAAAACCACTGCTTGTGTACCATTTTTGGAAATCCTCATGCATTTAAGGGCATCAATAAAGCCACCCTACCCATGCATTTCCGATCAAACCAGAGAGCATGGATAACAACATCTCTCTTTGAGGATTGGTTTAAATGCCACTTCATTCCTGAAGTTGAAAAATATCGTAACGACGACATTTCTTTCACAATTTTACTTCTATTAGATAATGTTCCTGGACATAATACGCATCTAGATGATTTCAATTCGAACGTGAGAGTCATATTTCTACCACCAAACACTACTTCACTCATCCAAACCTGTGGATCAGGGTGTATTTTGGATTTAAAAGCATACTATTTATGCACATTTGCTCAGGCATTGTCTGCAGTAGACGATGAGAAAAATTTAAAGTTGAGAGACTTGGAATTCTTACAATATTTACCACGCCATCTTAAACATTAATAAGGCCCTGGAGGAAATTACTAAAATTTGTTTAAATGGCGCATGGAAGAAAATATGCCCACGGCACTTAAAAGGCTACAAAGGATTTGAAAAAGATGAATCATATGAAGAGGTTACAGATAAGATTGTAAAGGTTGCAGAGCAACTTCAGTTGGAGGTTGATTCCAAAGACGTGGAGGAGTTAATAGAGGAAGAAGAGAAGGAATTATCTAACGAATAACATATTGACTCGCAGGCAGCAATAGTGAAAGAAGAAAATGCTGACGAAGCTGAAGATGAACCAAATGAGCAGCCGAGATTAGCATTAGCATTAGCATTAGTAGAGGCATATGATGCAAGAAAGCAAGCTTATTCAGCATCAGCCAAAAAAAAAAAAAAAAAAAAAAACAACCACTACTCCCATTTCACCCCTCAATTCGTTCGAAATACCTGTCCAGCTGAGCCTTAAATTTGTTTAGGCTATCAACTTCAACAACAAGCGATGGAAGTCTATTCCACAAACCAACTGCCTGCTGGCTAAAGGCGAATTTCCGCACATCTATCCGACATCCGTCCTTCCTCAATTTGAATTTATGCCCTCTCAGGTGATTATTCTGAGCAAGAGAAAGAATTCCATCGGCATTGAGCATGCTCAAGCCATTCAAAGCCTTGTACACCTCTATCAGATCACCTCGGCGATGCCTAGTCTCCAGGCTCTGTAATTTGCAAAACTTAAGCCTTTCTTCGTAAGAGCAACCCTTTGTTCCATTCACTAATCTTGTTGCCCTTCTCTGTACTCGTTCCAGCAGCTCTACATCCTTCTTGAAATGAGGCCTCCAGCCTGTATACAGTACTCAAGGTGTGGCCTGACCAATGCCTTATACAAGGGAATAATCACATCCCTGTCCCTGCTAGAAAAATTCCTGTATATCATTGACAAGACACCATGAGCTACTCTTGCAGCTCGTCTGCACTGCTCAGAGAACTTCATATCTGCCTGCACAATTACCCCCCAGGTCCTTTTCATTCTCTACCACTGTCAGCGTAGTACCACAGAGTTGATACGTTGATCTGGGGTTACTGTTTCCCATATGTAGTACTTTACATTTGTCAATGTTAAACTTCATTTGCCACCTCTCAGCCCATCTGCTCAACCTTTCCAGATCCTGTTGCAGCAGTATAGTATCAGTAGTGTCCTTAACAACCCTGCCAACCTTTGTATCGTCTGCAAACTTGGACATTAAGCCTGATACACCATCATCAATATCATTTATAAATACAGAAAACAACAATGGACCCAACACTGAACCCTGAGGAACTCCACTAATAACATTAGTCCACGTTGAGCAGTGTCCATTGATTACCACTCTCTGTCTTCTGCCACTCAACCATCCCTTTATCCATAGCAGCAATTTGCCTCGAATGCCACACTTCTCCAATTTGTGCACCAGTCTTCCATGCGCAACAGTATCAAAAGCCTTTCTAAGATCCAAATATATAATATCAAAGTTATTCCCTGCATCCAGTTCTTTTGTGACTACATCATAGTATCCAATCAAATTGGTCAGACAAGACCTGCCCTTAACAAACCCATGCTGTGTCTGAGCTATAACTGAATTCTTGTCCAGATGATCCTGCAGTGCTTCTTTAACCAGTGCCTCCATTAATTTTCCTGGAACCGAAGTTAAACTAACAGGTCTATAATTACTTGTGTCAGCCTTTGATCCTCCTTTGTGAATTGGGGTTACATTTGCACATCTCCAGTCCATGGGTACCTCCCCTGAGTCCAAAGAAGCTCTCATTATTATGGCTAGGGGTTTGCTTACTTCCTTTGCTGCCTCCTTTAATATAACTGGATAGATCCCATCCACCCCGGGTGCCTTTTTTATGTTTATCCTCAACAATTTCTCCTCCACTTTCCTCTCAGTTATTAGAAAATCATCTAGCTCACTGCCAATGTTTACTTCACCTACGACATTCCCCTTCCTGAATAACTCCTCATGTGTGAATGTAGATGCAAAATACTCGTTTAGATTGTTAGCCACCTGAGCTGGATCCTCAACTGTTGAACCATCAACATCCAGTGGACCAATCTGATTCGTCCCTTTCCTTCTTGAGTTTAAATAGGTAAAGAACTCTTTTCTGTTTTTCTTTGCATCCTTTGCCAAGGATTTCTCATAATCTGCCTTTGCCTGCCTAATCTCCTTTGTGACTTGGTTACAGACCAACTTATATCTATCATAGGCTTCCACGTCACCCATTAATTTGTATGTATCCCATGCATTTTTCTTCTCTGCCATATGTCTCATTAGTTCATCTGACAACCATTTAGGCCTGAACCTTGAACAATATTTCTTGGTTGGTATGTAAAGCCTGGTAGCTTCCAAGATTAGTTCCTTGAATGCTTCCCATTTTGAATTTGCTGTTGGTAACATCATCAGTTGGTCCCACTGTATAGAATTTAAATACTGTCTCAGACCAGCAGTCTCCTTTACGAAAGCAAAAACCCTTCCCTTTACCTCTGATGGTAGTTACCTCCTTGAGTAAATCCCACTTCAGCACACTGTGATCACTGCCACCCAGTGGTTCATTTATCTGCAGATTCCTAATGCATGAAGAATCACTACTGATAATCAGATCAAGAGTATTACTCCCTCTAGTTGCCTCCCGAACATGCTGATGTAGAAAACAATCATCCAATAAATCCACAAAAGCCTTGCTAGTGTGTGAGTGACCAACCCACAAATTCCAGTCAATATCTGGGAAATTAAAATCCCCCATTATAAGACTCTCTGATTTACTGGCCCACTCTATTTCCCTGTACAGTATCTTATTATACTCATCAGAGTCATTAGGCCTATAGCACACTCCTACTCTCAATTTTGATTTACCTATGCTTATGTCACACCAAACTGTCCAGCGATGTCAACTGGCTTCACTTCCTTGGATTTTATGTGTTTTTTAACTAATAGCATAACCCCTCCTCCCTTCCTATCCTGTCTATCCTTTCTGTAGACGTTGTACTCCCCAAATTCCAGTTCTGCATTCCTTATATCTGTGTGACACCACGTCTCTGATATCCCAACAATATCTGCCTTTGATGTTTTGAGTAATACCTCAAATTCATCAAATTTATTTACTAAACTCCTAGCATTAGTGTACACGCAAGTATACATGCACCTGTTTCTATTCTTAGCTACCCTAACACAACCCATGTGTTTACTTGTACCGCAATGACTTCCAGCAGTCTCTGAAATATCCTGCATCTTGTTTTTCAGGCTTCTGCTCATTCCAATAGAAGCAGTGCAAGAATCTCTTTCACCTCTGCCCGTGGCTACTGTTAATCCATTAGTCTTTGTCTCCCCCCCCAAGCTAGCAGTTTTCCGACCCACCTAACACTGCCTCGATAGCATCAGCAAATATTCTTGCACCCTTTCTATTTAAGTGTATCCCATCCCTATAGAAGCAATCTCTCCTGTTAACAAGTACAGTCCAGGCTGAAAAAAATTCTACCCCTTCAGCCTTGCACAATCTTTCCAGGGCCGAATTGATCGACAAGGCTCTCATCATATACTCCCTCCTATCGTGTCTGGGCAGAATTGCAGACACTTTCAAATTCAACCCTACTTCACGGCTTTTTTTCAACAGTGACCTGTACTTGTTAAGTAATTCCGCTGGTCTCCTACTCTTAATATCATTAGTGCCAACGTGTACAACTATATCACCTTTTGTGCCCTTAAAAGATGATATCTGCTCTACAACGTCATCAACCTTTGCCCCTGGCAGACATACCCTGGTCCTGTTCCACCTATCCTTTTTACAAAGCATGTTCCCCGTTTCCCTGACACCCACATCAATACCAGAGCTTGGACTTGGTCATCTTGCAACACAGAGGCAGCCCCCAAGGCAGAATGCGCTGGTCCACAAGATGACCAAGTACAAGCTCTGGTGTTGATGTGGGCAGCTGAGAGCTGCCAGAGATATGGCAGTGGCATTTCGCGAAATTGCATCGGCAATGGCAAGGTTTGAGAAGATGGATCCTGACAGCGAACGATTCTTAAAAGTTAACAGAGAGAGGTGAATGATATGCTTGCTTGCTACAAAGAAATGTACGATGAAAAGAAAAAAGCCACTGTACAGTCATCCGTCTGCACGGGTAGTGCAGTGGTATCATCACCGTCCTCCCCACACCAGGTGGAAAATGCCCAGGTTCAAATCCTGTCGATGACGTGAGGAACTTTATTGGGATTTTTTCACGCCGTGTCTGAGTTACAGTCTCAGGCATTGATAGCAAGAATTTTCCCCAGAAACTGGGGTTTTTTCGTCCAGCAAACAGGCAGATCAACCAGAGAACTCACAATTTACAGACAAAATACATATATGGATATATATTAGAAATAATGGATGGCCCTAATATAATGATTTGAATTTGTCCAGTCATACATTATAATATGTTCTTTCATAAGGTTGAGCGGCCAACCCCTTCTACATCTCCACGACTCTCAATTTCCGCAGTGGCATACTTATCAGCTGACTTGAGAGGTAAAACTTGATGACATTATGCCTGTCTCCTCTCTTTTTTTGTAATTTTATAATTTTGAAATTGCACCCTTTTGTAATTTTTCCTGCGTATCAGATAAAAAATTGAATAAATACAATAAATAATTCTATTTACATGTTCGTCTAACATTTCTTTTTTGATTCAATCAATTCAGCAAACACAGTTGTGAGTGCTGCACAAGCATGGGGGAAATTCCCCGACTTACATAATGTTCTGCGAAACGCAACCCTTACATAAGTCGGGGAGTTCCTACACAGTCTCATCTCTAACAGAGTCTCTCCACTCACTGTCTCATAGGCATACTGTTTCTGCTGCATGCCTTTTCTACAGATACTTCCGTGGGCACTGTTCTTCTGAATTGGCTTCTATATTTCCCGCTCTCTCTTTCAAAACCATCCAAACAAGTGCTGCCACCAGCCAACATCCATTTACTGTCCAATTTCAAATGCACAGAACCAACCTTTAATCTTCCTTGTTTATTTATTCAAATGCAGTTTTCTGGAACAACCTACCTTCAAGTATGATTTTATACTTATGATTACATGAATTTTTTTTATTAAATTCATTTCTGAAGTGGGTCCCACATATCACGATACATTCTGTATATGTATCTCTTCACAAGCAATACTACACTCATAAGTCTTGCATAAAAATAACTCGTTAAAACTACATTTAATCAATGAATTTCTATTTTCCATACAGATTATATGGAAAAAAGAATTAATAATTGACAAATATTTTTAAAAGCCTAAACGTAAAATTTATCCACCAGAAGTTGAGCTGTTATAGATGTACAGACAGACAGACAAATGAACATGGTGAATATGCTTCGCAGTAATTCATATGGGTAGCAGTAATCCCAGAGTAACGTATCCACTGTATGATACTGCACCAGGTTAGTGTAAAATAAAAAGCACATGGGATAATTGTGCAGTCTGATATTAAGTTCTCTGAGCAATGCAAACAGGCTGCCAGGACAGCTCTTGTCAATGATATACAGCAATTTTGCTAGCAGAAATAAGGAGGTAATTATCCCAATGTTTAAGGCAATTTTCAGGCCACACATTGAGTACTGCATATGCCTGGAGGCCTCATTTTTGGAATACAGTGGACTCCCGCTAATCCGAACCCTGCTAATCCAAACACGTTTTGTTCGGCGGAGAGGAAATTTTTTAGTTCGCAAAATATAAGTTTTTTTGTATTTTCCAGTTAAATTTAAATGGTATTAAAGGTACAAAAATATTTAGAATTCCACAAAAAATTGTATTTTATTGTAGTACTGTGCTAATACAAAATTAATAAATGAGTGTTTGACATGGCCTATTAAAACTACAGATCTATACTTACACACCAAAACAGGAACAAAAGTCATTTTTCAGAAATAACAAACTCGTTAGTTTCTTTGTACCTCTGTTAGTTTTAGAGGTACAAAACTGCACGATCTTTGTGCGGTTTTTTTTTTTTTTTTTCCAGGTTATTGTGGCCTTGCCCACTCCAAACTCTATTGCCAATTTCGTTGCACTTTCACCCTTGTCCAGCCTTTTCAAAACTTCCAGCTTATCTTTCAACGTACACGTTGTGTGTTTCCGTTTCGTGGCCATTGTGGCAGCAGACTGAACTAAACTAAACTACACTACAATGTAGAGCGAAGATTTAAACATTCACGTTTAATGCACAATGTCGCGTACGAGTCATAGCGTGGAGTGGAGGGTTTGCTTCGGGTGTGTCACACTCGTTTACAAACGCTAGTAGGCCTACTATACGTTCATTCCTTAATAAACCAGATCTGCTTTACTGCATGCTTCTGCATTATTGCAGTTATTCGGCTAATCCGAACAGGGCTCTGTCCCAATTAGTTCGAACTAGCGGGACTCCAGTGTATGTACAGAGAAGGGCAACGAGATTGGTGGGGGTAACTTCTGTTCCAGGAAAATTAAAGGAGACACTGGTTAAAGAAGCACTGCAGGATCATATAGACAAGACTTCGGTTATAGCTGGGACACAGCATGCTTTTACTAAGGGGAAGTCTTGCCTGACCAATTTGATTGGATACTATGATGCAGTCACAAAAGAACTGGATGCAGGGAATAACTTTGATATTATATACTTGGATCTTAGAAAGGCTTTTGATACTGTTGCACATGGAAGACTGCTGCACAAATTGGAACAGTGTGGCATTGGAGACAAATTGCTGCTATGGATAAAGGGGCGGTTGGGGGGGAGAAGACAGAGAGTGGTAATCAATGGACACTGCTCATCGTGGAGTCCCTCAGTGTTCAGTATTGGGTCCATTATTGTTTTCTGTATTTATAAATAATATTGATGATGGTATATCAAGCTTAATGTCCAAGTTTGCAGATGATACAAAGGTTGGCAGGGTTGTTAAGGACACTACTGACGCTATGCTGCTGCAACAGGATCTGGAAAGGTTGAGCAGATGGGCTGAGAGGTGGCATATGAAGTTTAACATTGACAAATGTAAAGTACTACATATGGGAAACCGCAACCCCAGAGCAACGTATCAACTCTGTGGTACTACACTGACAGTGGTAGAGAATGAAAAGGACCTGGGGGTAATTGTGCAGGCAGATATGAAGTTCTCTGAACAGTGCAGATGGGCTGCAAGAGTAGCTCATGGTGTCTTGTCAATGATATACAGGAATTTTTCTAGAAGGGATAAGGAGGTGATTATTCCCTTGTATAAGGAAATGGTCAGGCCACACCTCGAGTACTGTATACAGGTCTGGAGGCCTCATTTCAAGAAGGATGTAGAGCTGCTGGAATGAGTACAGAGAAGGGCAACAAGATTAGTGAATGGAACAAAGGGTTGCTCTTACGAAGAAAGGCTTATGTTTTGTAAATTACAGTGTCTGGAGACTGCACCAGCAAGGTGATCTGATAGAGGTGTATAAAGCCTTGAATGGTTTGAGCATGCTCAGTGCCGATGTGATTCTTCCTCTTGCTCAGAATAATCACCTGAGAGGGCATAAATTCAAATTGAAGAAAGACAGATGTAGGATAGATGTGCGGAAAATTTGCCTTTAGCCAGCAGGTAGTTTGTTGGTGGAACAGACTTCCATCCCTTGTTGTGGAAGTTGATAGCCTAAATAAATTTAAGGCTCAGCTGGACAGGTATTTCGAACGAACGGGAGGGGTGAAGTGGAAGGTTTTTTTTTTTTTTTTGGCTGATGCTGCATAAGCTTGCTTTCTTGCATCATATGCCTCTGCTAATTCTAATGCTAAAGGGTAACAAAGGGGGTGTTCTTACAAAGAAAAGTTTCAGTTCTGCAAATTGCAGCATCTGGAGATTAGGCACCTAAGAGGTGATCTGATTGAGGTGCTTTGTTTGGCTTGAGCAAACTCAGTGCTGATTGGATTCTTCCCCTTGCTCAGATTGCGCATGTAAGTATTAGTATTAGTAATGGCCGCATGGTGCAAGAAAGCCTATGGCTTATGCTGCACTAGCCAAAAAAAAAAAAACCGAATAGAATAATGATAAAAAAAAAAATAATAAATATATATAAATAATAATAAATAATAAAAGAAAAGGAAATTAAACCTATCATCCTATGTGCTTCCCTGACCCAAAGGTACTATCCAAATGACCTCTGAATTTCCCCAAACTGTCAGCCTCTACCACCCATGTAGGCAACTTATTCCAATAATTTATAACTCGCTGGCTAAAATAAAACTTGTTCCAGTGCAATCTACACATTTCCCCCCGTAACTAGAATTTAATGCCCCCTAGTTCTAGCATCATTTATAATCTTGAAAATTTTGTCCTCATTCATTTTACTGATGCCTCTCAGAGCCTTAAACACCTCAATCAAATCTCCTCTAAGGTGTCTAGTTTCCAAACTCTGCAACCCACATATTCGAAGTCTTTCTTCATAAGGATGCCCTTTTGCCGATCTCACCAAGCAAGTTACCCGTCTTTGCACCCTTTCAAGAAGCTCGACGTCTTTCTTTAGGTGCGGTCTCCATACTTGAACACAGTATTCCAAGTGTGGTCTAACAAAAGCCTTATATAATGGGATTATAACGTCCCTATCTCTACTTGCAAAAGTTTCGATAGATCATCGATAGGACACCATGGGCCTTCCTTGCAACCTGTTTACAATGCTCAGAGAATTTCATGTCTGACCGTATCGTAACACCCAAGTCACTTGCCTCCAGTACTGGGTTTAGTTGAACTCCACCAAGTGAATAAGTTATTTTGAGATTACAGTTTCCCAGGTGTAATACCTTACACTTTGTTGGATTAAAGCATAGCTGCCATTTTTCTGACCATTCCTGAAGTCTATCTAGGTCTCTCTGAAGAAGCTCAGCTTGACAGTGATCATTAACTACTCTCCCAATTTTAACATCATCTGCAAATTTAGTCATCACGTCCTCTGGCCCTTCATCGATGTCGCTTATGAAAATTAAAAACAACAGTGGTCCTGATACTGACTCTGGTGGAATCCCACTTCTCACATCAACCCAATCTGAGGAATAGCCATTTATCACAACCTTCTGCCCTGAAGCCATCCTGCTATCCATCTAAGGATTTTCCCAGTGATTCCAACCTGTTCCAGCTTATAAAGCAACCACTCGTGTGGGACTGAGTCAAAAGCTTTGCTGAAATCTAAATAAACAATGTCGAAATTATTCCCTAAATCTAGCTCGTGAGTGACCCTTTCAAAATAGCGAACCAAATTTGTTAAACATGATTTTCCCTTTACAAAACCATGCTGAGTATCCTTGAGAATTTCAATTCGATCCAAATGATCCTGAATTCCACCCTTGATCATTGCCTCCATGATTTTCCCTACCACTGAAGTCAGACTGACAGGTCGATAATTTCCCACTTCACTCTTAGAGCCATCCTTATGTATGGGAGATACATTGGCACTTTTCCAATCCAAGGGAATCTCCCCAGAGATGCTCCCATAATTAGCCTCAATCGTTCAGTGCACTCACTTGCCGCCTCCCTTAAGATTATAGGGTATATTCCATCAACCCCAGGAGCCTTACTTTCCTGTAGGCCCGAAAGTTTTTTTTTCATTAAATAATCTTGCGAAATTTCAATATTATTAATTACATATTTTTCAACTTCGCTCCCACAATTTCCCATTGCCACAAAAGGTTTTTCATTTGTAAATATCAATGCAAAATAACTGTTGAGTTCATATGCAACGGCAGCTGGTGTATTTAATACTACCCCCTTTCCATTACGTAAAGCTCCGATCTGGTTTGTCCTCCTCTTCTTGGCATTTATATATGTGAAGAATTCCTCATTCCCCCCCCCCCCCCTCTTTGCTCTGTTTGCTAGTGATTTCTCATAAACTGCCTTTGCCTGTCGAACCTTTTCTGTGGCTCTATTACGGATCATCTTGTAGCTTAAGGAAGCATAAATTCAAATTGAGGAAGGAAGGATGGTTGTAGAATAAATGTGCAGATGTTTGCCTTTGGACACCAGGTGGTTGATTGCTGGAACAAGCTTCCATCCATTGTTTTGGAAGTGAATAGTACGAATAAATTCAAGGAAGAACTAAGAAAACTATTGGATTGGAGTGGATGGATAGATAAAATTTGTTTTTTTTTTTTTTTTTTTTTTGCAGATACAATATAAGCTTACTTTCTTGCATCATTTGGCACTATTAATACTAATATTAAGTTAATATATTTGTGCTATTGGTTACCATAACACTTTGTAATTGCTTGTCTTACAGGCCCTTACCCCCAACCAACTTGTAATATTATTCATGTTTGATGACATTTTGGAGCTTGATATGCCCGGAATTATGCCATTTGCTTATGTAGATCAAATATTTGCCTGTTAAAGAATTATCCACGAAAACAACTTCAGGAGAATGGAGAACATTTATGAATTATTTATCTCGTTGGACAAAAAATGGTCAAGAAAAGCAAATTGAATAAGAAACAGTGGATTAGCAGATATTTTAAGAGTAACTGTAAAATGTTATTTTCAGGCTAAATGGCTACATATAATATTTAGTTTTAAAAGTTTTATTTTATTAACCTTAATTATATTAAATGTTAATTATGCATGATTAATTAGAAGTTTTTACAACAAAGATAACTGTCTTACTGAAGGGAAGATGTAGTCATAATCATCACAAAGCAGTTCATTATAGGGGACAACTGGTGTCATATTCAACCAGTACTAAATATCTTTAAATTGTAATAGGTAAGCTTCACTGAGAATGAAAAATATGTGAATGAAGAAATAAAGAAACATTTTACAAAATTAAGAAAAATTATGAGAGCTTGGTGATTTCTGTAATTTTTGTTTTATAAATTTTTTCTTATAGCCACCTGGAAGTGTACCAGGACAGCCAATGTTACCAAATAACATGGATCCTACAAGGCAAGGTATGTATTTTAAAGTTAGTTAATGCATACAGTGCATTATATTCCAAGCATATTAGCAATTGCCCAGTCATTGAGTGGTTGTTTCTGGCAATTTAAAACATGACTTTTAAAACAATTTAATTTGAAAGTTAAAACTTTTAACTCCTGACACATGTTTTTTGCAATTTGCACACAAAACACAGCAAAAAAAAAAAAAAAAAAAAAAAAAAAATTATTTTCTGTTAAATTTACACCAGTATGCAGATATTTTAAGTTTTCCAGTATGTATTTTCAGTCTGCATTATTATTATTTTTTAATTGTAGAAAATTTAAATACTTCATTACAGATGTAAAATATTTTTCATGGTTCCACAGTTGTGCACAGTGTGCCACAAAACTGACGTGTTCATGTAAGCATCGGATTTACTAACCCAGTATTTGGCAATAACTGTTGCGCATTAAATGTGTGGTATTACACTTAAGGTGGTTGAAAATAAAAAAGACCTGGGAGTAATTGTGCAGGCAGATATGAAGTTTTCTGAGCAATGCAGGCAGGCTGCCAGGGCAGGTCATGGGGTTTTGTCAATGATATATAGGAATTTTTCTAGCAGGGAAAAGGAGGTGATTATCCCTCTGTATAAGGCAATGGTCAGGCCATGCCTTGAGTACTGCGTACAGGTCTGGAGGCCCCATTTTAGGAAGGATGTAGATTTGCTTGAGCGTGTACAGAGAAGGGCAACAAGATTGGTGAGGGGAATGAAGGGATCCTCTTACCAAGAGAGGCTTAAGTTCTGCAAATTGCAGTGGCTGGAGACTAGGCACCTGCGCGGTGATCTGATTGAGGTGTATAAGGCCTTGAATGGGTTGAGCACGCTGAATTCTGATGGGATCCTTCCACTTGTTCAGATTACGAACCTAAGGGGGCATAAATTCAAATTAAGAAAGGACAGATGGAGAATAGATGTGCGAAAATTTGCCTTTAGCCAGCGAGTGGTTAATTGCTGGAACAAACTTCCATCTGTCATTGTGGAAGTTGATAGGTTGAATAAATTTAAGGAGGAACTGGACAGGCATTTGGAGGGAATGGTGTGATATATATATATATATTTTTTTTTGGCTGATGCTGCATAAGCTCATACACTTGCTTTCTTGCATCACATGCCACTACTACTAATAACTATTTTTGATGACAGTACTGCTGTTACTAAAGATATTATATGTGTTTACTATTCAGTGTAGTGTAAGAATTAAGATTAAATTTTTAAGCAAAGCATTTTCAACTATTCTTCCTATTTATCAAAAAAAAAGACACTAAAACAGTGTATAGAATTCACCCCTCCCCAACTCTTGGATTAGTTTTCACACCTGCCTGTTAAGGGATTAGGGCCGATGATATTTTACAAATATTATTGGATTTATTAATATCTTATATATTTTTTAAATATTTTATATTATTATTTTTTTATTAGAATATAATATTTATAAGAAATTTTTATTAAAAAATTATCTAGCAGTATCTCAGTGACTTATGAATGTTGAGCTGAACATAAATAAATGAGTAAAAACATGTGCTTATATGCTGAAAGCCTTGTGTATTTACTCAAGACTTGAACGACTCTGCAGGTCTTTTTGGGGAAATTATCAGCTTGGCCCTCACTTGTAGGTAGAAGGAATCCGTTTTGTAGACATGGGATACATTTAAACAAAAGTGGTGCATGGGTTTTTCCCTGTATTATTGAGGATACCTTAAAGATTCAGGGAAATTGCTAGTTTGGGGGAATAAGGGTAATTTGAGATACACATTTATCTGTTACTATTGGTCAAAGTAATGCTTGCACATACCTCAAGAGTTCTTGTTTGTTACCGCAACAGAACATATTAGCAAGATGGTCTGAGGGCAGAAATGTTTCAAATGAGTGGGTAGCTAATGCCAGGGAAGCAAGCTTAAATAATTTTAAGGGGTGCATCAGGGTAGTTAACTATACAACGACACTATGTCTTAATTGTTTATATAGTAATGTCAGAAATGTCGTCAATAAAATGAATGAATTTGAACTGCTGGTTAGTTAGGACAAGTAATGCTGACATAATAGGACTTACAGAAACATTTATCACCCAGAAATAGGGGATGATGAGTTTCAATGTATTTAGGAAAGATAGAGCAGATAGAGCAATAAAATGAATGAATTCGAACTGCTGGTTAGTTAGGACAAGTAATGCTGACATAATAGGACTTACAGAAACATTTATCACCCAGAAATAGGGGATGATGAGTTTCAATGTATTTAGGAAAGATAGAGCAGATGAGGGATGGTGGGGTCATGCTTCTTATCAAAAGCAGCCTGAGCATGATGAAAGCTTTCCTGGATTCAGACATTTTGCATGCTAGTATAGAATCTGTATGGCATTAGATGTTGGAAACAAAGGTATGATGAGAGTGGGAGTAATCTACAGGCCAGATGATTGCGAAGATTATTATGAGAGCCTATATGGGCAAGTTAGCATGACTATCTTATCACGGGTGATTTTAATTTGCCTATAATTGATTGGAGCAAAGGAAAAGGAAACCACTTGGGGGAAAATTTTTTTAAAGCAATTAGATAATTTTTATTTGTACCAATCTGTCAGGGAAAGTACTAGGGAAAAGAATATTCTAGTCCTGACCACGAACGAGATGACATAATAGGGCTACCAGTAGCAGGAAGTGATCATGTAGTTCTACAGGGACGATGAAGAGAGAGGTAGCAGTAGTTAAAGGCAAAGGAATGGGTTATAATTTCAGAAAAGGAAATTACAATTCCTTAAGGTGTTACATGGCCTCTATTAGCTGGGTAGTATCGCACGGAGAGAATACAATTGAATTATGGTATACCTTTAAAACATTAATCACAGAAGCCTCGAATGCATATATACCATTAAAAAATACTCCGCCGAAGGAGTCCAATTTGGATGAATAATGAAGTTGCCGGATTACTTGAGCAGAAAAAGACGGTGTGGAAAAGTTAGAGCAATAAAAAGTACTGAAACCTGTAACAGCTGCGAAGTAGTAGTAGGGGCATTTGATGCAAGAAAGCAAGTGTATGAGTTGATTGGATCACATAAACTCTACGCTTGGATCTAAAATTCAAATATGGATTCATCTGTCCACAGTACGATTTTTCGCCTCTTCAATTGTCCAATGTTCATGGCTCTGAGCCCTATGAGCTTATGCAGCATCGGCCAAAAAAAAAAAAAAAAAAAAGTGATCCTAATAGTGCCACAGGAAAGGTTAGGCTGGCAAAGGCAGACTGGAAATTGCTGGCAAAGAGTGGGGATAAGGAATTCTTCACATATATAAATGCAAAGAAGAGAAGGACAAACCAGATCAGACCCTTATGTAATCAGTGGCACATTATCCTATTATAATAACCTCCTTTTCCCTTCTAGCAAAATTCCTATATATCATTGACAAAACCCCATGACCTGCCCTGGCAGCCTGTCTGCATTGTTCAGAAAACTTCATATATGCCTGCACAATTAAGTGATTTTTATCAGAAACTGAATTTTCTATCTGCCTAGGTCAATAAACTTGAAGATTAATTTGAAAATTGTTTTTTTTTTTTTTTTTCGAAAATGGTTTTACTGAATTTATTGAAATTTTATATTTAGTTCTTATGTCATATAATTTGTTTTTTTGTCAAAATAAAATGAAATTAAAAATGTTCTTTATTAGTTTTATTAGACCCCATGAAGGTATAACGTGCCACTGTATGTAATGGATGTCAAATAGTATTAGAAAAACCCCAGCTGATGTTGCAGATGAACTCAGCAGTTACTTTGCATTTATATTTACAGAAGAAAAATCCTTTATGTCAAAGAGAAATTATGGAAGTGAAATTGAAAAATATGTAGTAGTAGTAGTGGCATGTGATGTAAGAAAGCAAATGTATGAGCTTATGCAGCATCAGCCAAAAAAAAAAAAAAAAATCACACCATTCCCTCCAAATGCCTGTCCAGTTCCTCCTTAAATTTATTTAACCTATCAACTTCCACAACGACAGATGGAAGTTTGTTCCAGCAATTAACCACCCGCTGGCTAAAGGCAAACTTCCGCACATCTATTCTACATCTGTCCTTTCGTAATTTGAATTTATCCCCACTTAGGTTCGTAATCTGAACAACTGGAAGGATCCCATCAGAATTCAGCGTGCTGAACCCATTCAAGGCCTTATACACTTCAATCAGATCACCGCGCAGGTGCCTAGTCTCCAGCCACTGCAATTTGCAGAACTTAAGCCTCTCTTGATAAGAGGATCCCTTCATTCCCGTCACCAATCTTGTTGCCCTTCTCTGTACACGCTCAAGTAAATCTACACCCTTCCTAAAATGAGGCCTCCAGACCTGTACGCAATACTCAAGGCGTGGCCTGACCATTGCCTTATACAGAGGGATAATAACCTCCTTTTCCCTGCTAGCAAAATTCCTATATATCATTGACAAAACCCCATGACCTGCCCTGGCAGCCTGTCTGCATTGTTCAGAAAACTTCATATATGCCTGCACAATTACTCCCAGGTATTTTTCATTTTCTACCACCTTAAGTGTAGTACCACACAGTTGGTACGTTTCTCTGGGGTTACTTCTACCCATATGCAGTACTTTGCATTTGTCAAGGTTAAACTTCAGTTGCCACTTCTTAGCCCATCTGCCCAAATTATCTAGATCCTGTTGCAGTAGCACACTGCCATTACTGTAATTAATGATATTGCAGTGGCAATGAGTGCATTGAACCATTGAGGCGTCACTACTCGGGAGTGATTCCATTGGATTGGAAAAGTGCCAATGGATCTCCAATACATAGGGTCTGTTCTAAAGGTGTAGTGGGAAATTACCGATCAGTCAATTTAACTTCAGTGGTAGGGAAAATCATGGAGGCAGTGATCAAGGGTGGAATTCAGGATCATTTAGATAGAAATGGAATTCTGAAAGATAGATACCCAGTATGGTTTTGTAAAGGGAAAATCATATTTAACAAATATGGTTAGCTATTTTGACAAGGTTACTTGTGAGCTGGATTTAGGGAATAATTTCGACATTGTATATTTAGATTTCAGCAAAGCATTTGGCGCAGTCCCATATGAGTGGTTACTTTATAAGCTGGAACAGGCTGGAATCCTTAGATGGATAGTAGGATGGTTTCAGGGCAGGAGGCAGAGGGTTGTGATAAATGGTTATTCCTCAGATTGAGTTGATATAAGAAGTGGGATTAGTGGGATTAGTTGATATAAGAAGTACTAAGGATTAGTATTAGGACCACTATTGTTTTTGATTTTCATAAATGACATTGCTAAAGGGATAGAGGGCATGATGTCTAAATTTGCATATGATATAAAGATTGGTAGCGTAGTTAATGATCACAGCCAAGCAGAGCTTCTTCAGAGAGACGTAGATAGACTTCAGGGATGGTCAGAAAAGTGGCAGTTATACATTCTCTAATCCAGCAAACTGTAAGGTGTTACACCTGGAGAACAGTAACCCAAAAAATAACTTATACACTTGGTAGAGTTGAACCAAAGTCAGTAGTGGAAGAAAGGGACTTGGGTGTTACAATACAGTCAGAAAGAAGTTCTCCGAGCATTGTAGACAGGTTGCAAGGAAGGTCAATGGTGTCCTATTGATGATTTATAGAAAATTTGCTAGCAGAGATAAGGACGTCATAATCCCATTATATGAGGTGCAGTCTCCATACTGTGTTCGAGTATGGAGACTGCACCTAAATTAAGACATTGTGCTTCTTGAAAGTTTCCAGAGACGGGTAACTCGCCTGGTGGGATCAGCAAAAGGGCGTCCATATGCAGAAAGTCTTCGAATATGTGGGTTGCAGAGCTTGGAAATTAAGCACTTAGAGGAGAATTGATTGAGTACTGCTCTGAGATCATAAATAAAATGAATGAAGATGAAATTTTCATGGTTATAAACAATTATAGAACTAGTGGCCATAATTTCAAGTTATGGGAGGGGGTTTAAACTGGATTGCAGAAAGTTTTATTTTAGCCAGCGAGTTATAAATTACTGGAATAAGTTACCAACGTGGCTGGTAGAGGCCAGCAGTGTGGGAAAATTCAGAGATCAGCTGGATAGTTACCTACGGGAGGAGGAAGATGCAAAGGTTGTCTGTTTCCTTTTCTTTTATTAATTATTTATTTTTTTAAATTTTCTTCTTATTATTTTATTATTTTTATTTTTTAAATTTTTTGGCTGGTGCAGCATAAGCAATAGGCTTTCTTGCACCATGTGGCTGTTGCTAATACTAATACAGGAACTCTTTGACTTACGTAATGCTCGACTTATGGAAATTCGACTTCACATAAGTTTTTGCTGGCTGGTGCAAACTTAAAAAAATCGTGGAAACGTATTTTGCATCCTGTAGGAATAAATGAAGGTATCATGAAAATATCATAATGTTGAATTCAATAACACATTGTTGTTGGTCGTGCTTTTTTTTTTTTTTTTTGTAATTCATTCCAGTCCTTGGAAGCTGAAAATTTCGCTGTATTCCTAAGCTCTTTATCTCTCTAAAAGGTAATTTTTATAATGGAAATTGTACTACCCTTTCATCATTATCATATGATCCCATTATAAAAATCTATTTTGAATGCCTTAGTGATATTTTTCTAAAGCGCATTTCTGGAGGTCATGACCAAAAAACATTAAAAACAATTTGCACTTTCTGGTTTATTGGGCTTTTCGGTTAGTGCAGCTAATTATAAATGGGTAGTAAACTCCGATAATCCTGATAACTGGAATTCTGTGGGTTTTTATGTTACGGTGTTATGGTGAAATGTGTTCCCCTTCATTGAAATCTTCAATCATATAAGAAAACAAATTTTCAGAAACTTCTCTTCATTCCTATTTACAATGATTAAAGGAAAGGAACTAATGTAAAGTGCAAGTGCTGGCAGTGCCAGGAAACGAAACAAAACTGATTTAGAAATGAAGATGAAAATGATTAAGAAATACGAAGCAGGATAAAGTTTGTTATCTATTGCATGGAATTAGGTCTCGCTGCTTCAACAGTGAATACTATTTTAAAGGACAGTGTGCAAATCAAAGAACATGTCAAAGGATCAACGTACTTAAGATTAACAGTGATGACAAAACAGTGTTCAGGTGCTATATCGAAGATGGAACGGCTGTTTATAATATGGATGGAAAATCAGATTCAGAAGCGAGTGCCCCTGAGTCTAATGACCATTCAAGAAAAAGCAAGGAGTATTTATAAAGATATTAAGGATAAGTTTGGCGAACCCCAGCCCAAGCTCGTGGCCACCAACTGGTGGCTTAATAGGTTCAAACATTGTGCTGGTTTCCACAACATTAAAGTATGCAGTGAAGGCACTAGTGCCAATTCTGCAGCTGCAGAGAAATTTTGTGATGTGTTTGAGTTTGGAGACTGCAGCTAAATTAAGACATTGTGCTTCTTGAAAGTTTCCAGAGACGGGTAACTCGCCTGGTGAGATCAGCAAAAGGGCGTCCATATGAAGAAAGTCTTTGAATATGTGGGTAATTATTGATGAAGGCTATTCAATGCAGCAAATTTTTAAGGTTGACGAGACTACTCTGTATTGGAAAAAAATGCCGGATTGAACATACAGTACCAAAGAGGAAAATACAATGCCGGGTTTCAAAGCATCAAAAGATAGGGCACGCTCTTGCTTGGGCTAATGCAGCAGGAGATTACAGATTAAACTACTGCTTGTGTACCATTCTGGAAATTCTTGTGCAATTAAGGGCATCGATAAAGCTACCCTACCCGTGCATTTCTGATCGAACCAGAGAGCATGGATAACAATATCTCTCTTTGAGGATTGGTTTAAATTCTGCTTCATTCCCGAGGTTGAAAAATATTGTTAAGACAATGACGTTCCTTTCAAGATTTTGCTTCTATTAGATAATGCTCCTGGACATTCTATGCATCTAGATGATTTCAATTCGAACGTGAGAGTCATATTTCTACCGCCAAACACAACTTCACTCATCCAACCTATGGATCGGTATTATTTTGAATTTAAAAGCATACTGTTTATGCACAAAATTTGTGCAGGCATTGTCTGCTGTAGACGATGAGAAAAATTTTACATAAGAGACTTTTGTAAATTTTACAATATTTACCACGCCACCTTAAATGTTAATAAGGCCTGGGCGGAAATTACTAAAAGTTGTTTAAATGGCGTATGGAAGAAAGTTTGCCCATGACATGCAAAAGGCTGCAAAGGATTTGAAAAAGACGAATCATATGAAGAGGTTACAGATAAGATTGTAAAGGTTGCAGAGCTACTTCGGTTGGAGGTTGATTCCAAAGACGTGGAGGAGTTAATAGAGGAAGAAGAGAAGGAATTATCTAACGAAGAACTTATTGACTTGCAGGCAGTGATAGTGAAAGAAGAAAATGCTGACGAAACTCAGGATGAGCCAAATGAGGAGCCGAGATGCTTCATCACCAGAGAGATGGCAATGGCATTTCGTGAAATTGCATCGGCAATGGAGAGGTTTGAGCAAATGGATCCTGACAGCGAACAATTCTTAAATTCAACAGAGGGGTGAATGATATGCTTGTTTGCGAAGCTCAGGATGAACCAAATGAGGAGCCGAGACGCTTCATCGCCAGAGAGATGGTAATGGCATTTTGTGAAATTGCATTGGCAATAGTCAGGTTTGAGAAGATGGATTCTGACAGTGAACGATTCTTAAATTTAAAAGAGGGATGAATGATATGCTTGCTTGCTACAAATAAATCTACGATGAAAAGAAAAAAGCCACCGTCCAGTCATCCATTAATGTGTTCTTTCGTAAGGTTGAGCAGCTTTTTTTTTTTTTTTTTTTTTTTTTTTTTTTGATTTGGTAGTTGTTGGCGCATCGGCTTCTGTGGCCATATTGCACCTCCCAAGGTTTTTGCAGTACTTTGATCCAAGCCCGAGGCGGGAATCGAACCCGCGACCTTTGGGTTGCCGGGCAGGTACTTTACCCACTCGGCTAGCCCGGTCGGCTGGTTGAGCAGCTGACCCTTTCTAAATCTCCACAGTCCTCAACCTCCCCAGCAGTGTGCTTATCAGCTGAAGACATCAGTTTTGGCAATGATGCTCGAGAGGTAAAACTTATTGACATTATGCCTGTCTCCTCTCTTTTTTGTAATTTTATAATTTTGAAATTTTTTTAAATTGCATGCTTTTGTAATTTTTCCTGTGCATGAGATAAAAAAAAATTAATAAATACAATAAATAATGCTATTTACATGTTCACGAACATTTCTTTTTTGATTCAATCAATTCAGCGAGCACAGTTGTGAGTGCTGCACAATCATAGAGGAAATTCCAACCTACGTAGCATTTCGCAGAATGCCACCTTTACGTAAGTCGGAGAGTTTCTGTACTAATGTAAGTTATATATATTGGTTGACGAGTATCACATGTTAACATAGACAAAAGCAGAATAGACTAAACCAGCCTTTAGTGGCTTCATGGAAAGCAAGTAACATGTCTGCTTTTTTTGCACATGGCTTTTCAGAATTTCTTGAATGATTGCCTTCTTATTCAGAATCCAGTCATTGAGATACAGTTATTCATAATTCCAGCTATTATTATTGCAGGAATTATCTAATAATGGGGTTTTTTGAAAATAAAAGATGGTCTGTAATACAGTGGTAGACAAATTGTGTATATAACAATGCCAGGAGTATTGTTAAGAAATTTAGTGAATTTGAACTGCTTTTAAAGTTTTTTTGTAGCTGATATTGTAGGACCAATGAGACGTCGTGTCATCCAAAAACTGGTGACAATGAATTTCACAATGGTGATATTAATATGTTCAGGAGCAAAAATGGGGGAATTTATTTTTTATTTATTTATTATTATTATTTTTTTTTTTTTTTTTGTTATTCTGTTTGAAGTATACTGATATTTTCTGTTTCTTTTAATGGATCATAATACTTATTGTATGTAATTTTTATTTTTTAATAAAAAATTTAAATACAGTATAACCTCATTAATTCAATATCAGATTATTCAAAATGTAATGTGTTTCAAACCAGTGATATAGGATTTTATATGCATTTTTGTTAGATTATTCAAAATACATCTACAATAAAATTCGAAATCTGAATTGGGCCCTACAACTTGTGAGTAACTTGTCTAATCCACTGAAAACTCCACAGACAAGCCTCATTATAGTGAAAATCTGATAGTGTATTGCATTTGGTATCCTTATGCACTATGTGGCATCTTTAAATTTTATATTTCCATTCACTCGTTGGTGTTGCATTGAGGTCCACAAGAGGGGAGAATTTTTCCCCAGGCACCAGCATAAAGTATTTATATTTAAATTAAAAAATGTTTTATATTTTATTTATTGGTATGTAGAAAATAAAAATTATTTTATTATTTTTTATGCATATTGAAAATGAACATAAATTGTTCATAAAAAATCTCGATGGAACGGTAACTACAAAGTGTTTATTTGTCAGTATCCTGCTGCCAACTTTCTTGAAGCTCTGATTGAGCACTTCATTCTTGTGGTATCTAAAGGTACCACAAGAAAGAAAAGTTTAGTTTAGTTAACTTGATTTCTCTGGGACTGTAAACCTCTGACATTAAATAGAGTTCAGTTTTTCAAATCTGTTTTCAAAAGGGTCTTCATTAGTTTTTTGCTAATTTTTATTTTGTTTTCATTGTCATTAGAGAGGTTTTTTTTTTTTTTTTTTTTGGTAGTTGTTGGCGCATCGGCTTCTGTGGCCATATTGCACCTCCCAAGGTTTTTGCAGTACTTTGATCCAAGCCCGAGGCGGGAATCGAACCCGCGGCCTTTGGGTTGCCGGGTAGGTACTTTACCCACTCGGCTAGCCCGGTCGGCCATTAGAGAGGTATTGCAGTCACTCGGATTTAAGAGTATCTCAATAAAGGTCTGAGAGTATTTTAGTGACATTATCCTTATCCTGCCCCTGCTCTTGTTCCCATCGATTGGTTCCAATGGGAGTAAGTGTTCCTGATTGAATTCCGTAAGGCTCTGAATGGATTCATTAAGCTCACTGATGAAATCCTTCCTCCTACTCAGACTACTATACAAATGGAAGGAGACATAAATTCAAATTATGGAAAGATGGTTGCACGATAGGGGTATAGAAATTTGCCTGCAGTCAGTGGGCAGTTGATTGTGGGAGAACAAACCTCCATCTGGTGTTGTAGACATAGGTAGTTTGAATAAATTCAAAGAAGAACTAGGCAGTCTATTAGAGGGGATGGATGGGTGATATCGAATGTTTTTTTTTTTTTTTTTTTTTTCTGATACTGTATAAACTCTATTACTTGCACTACTTATAACCAACACTAAGTGCTAGATAGAAAGAATCCCACAAACTTTCAGGTTTGCTGGTTGTTTCCTATAAGATACCCACAGTTGTAACTTGTAGATTTACCTTCTAGTATTGGCATTGAGATCAAGCTGCTTTTTTTTTTTTTTTTTTTTATATATTGTGATATGTTGCCTCAATGGGATATAGCTTGGAATATCACTTTTGTTATTGAAACTTATGGCTACCCCTCCTTCTCTATCAGTGACGTTTCACTAACAGTGTCTGCTCTTTTTGTTCTTCCCTAACCATATTTTTTACTATCAGGATATACAGGGTGTCTGTAGATGGTGTTTCCGATTGATATTTATTTTTATTCAGAATTACTTCAAGCTACACTCATGAAATGCATACCGGCTGAAAGATAATTCAATAAGTTTTATTAAAGCTAGCACTCAATTTTTGCATTCTGCCCGCTACTCAGCGTTACATTTGCCAGAATGGCAAAATGGTGACCAGGCTGGAGAAAGTGTTCTGTGTGTTAGCATTTCATGAAACAAAATCAACAAGCAACCTTCCACCTGTCGGGACGTTTGAATCGACACAATTTACAAATCTCGGGCAGTGAAAATCCCCATGAGTTTTTTGAACGTGAAAGGGACAGTCTCAAAGTTAACTTTTCTGCCGCAATGTTTTGAGAAAAGCTGTACGGGCTTCTTCATCAAACCGACGGTGACAGGGTTCTTCTACTTGGACACGGTCAGTGAATGGTTAATGCCACAGCTGCACGAGGACATTACAGATGTGATTTATCAACAAGACAGTGCCCCTCCGCATTTTCATAATGAAGTGAAGTCATACCTGAACGAACATTTTCCTCAGCGTTGGTTTGGCCATGGAGGCCATATGGAATGGTCTCCCAGGTCCCCTGATCTGACGGCAGTCAATTTCTTTTTGCAGGTTATGTGAAGGACAATGTGTGCATCCCTCCACTACCAATGACACTGTAGGAGCTGGAGGCATGGATCACAGAAGCCTTTTATAAAATTGTTTGCAAAATGAAGCACAGTGTGTGGCAGGAAATTGAATATTGCTATGATATCGCTCGAGTTACTCGTAGTGCCCACAATGAACTTTCCCAGTGACTTCATAAAATTTATTGAATTGATCTTTCAGATGGTATGTGTTTCATGAGTATAGCTTGAAGTAATTCTGAATAAAAAAAATATCAAAATCGGAAACATCATTTATGGACACCCTATATTTCTGAATAAAACACCTTGGCAATTAGCATAACTTAGAGAAAGATGTATTATAACCATTTGGATGTTTATAATACAGCTTTTATAATACATCAGATGTATTATAAACAAATTACACGACTCTCTGAGTGCAATAAAATCAATGAAAAATCCATCCAAACCAATCCACCCCGTCTTGAAGCAAATTAGATCACAGATTATTGCGTTAAAAGCTGTAAACCAATCAGTCACTTTCTATTGGATACCAGGTCATGTAGGCATCAAAGGAAATGAATATGCAGATCAAGCCGCTAAACATCCAATCACTGCAAGATCTCCTAACTACCAAGTGCCATATACAGACTACAAATCAGTCATAAAAAACGTGTGTGAAGAGCAATGGTTGCAAATCTGGCAGGCTCAGTGCGGCAATAAACTGCTTCAATTTAAACAGGAACCTAGGTTGTGGCCATCAAGCATGCAATCAAATAGGCAAGAGTAGGTGATCCTGGCTAGGACGCGTATTGGGCATAGGTATCTAACCCATATTTATCTACTCAAGGGGGAAGATCTGCCTATTTGTACATTTTGTCAGACTACGGTGAGGCATATTCTAATAAATTGCAATCATTATAATAATTATCAAAACAAAATTTTCAAATCGCTTTCACATCTGCAAGAACCTTTGACATTACCCCATCTGATTGGAGACAATGCAAATCTAGCTGAGTTATTTTATTTCTTAAAGCAGACGGGATTATTTTACAGATTTTAACTGGTAATTGCACTACCGAATAGAATCAGGCACAATATGGCCTTAGCAGCCCTTGTGCCACTAAACAACATATCAACCAACAAACCACATCATTATCATCATTGCTGTGAAATTCATTTTCTATATTTGCACACTACATGCTATCCTTAATGCTTATTTGTCAAGGCTGAATGTTATTATCTCCCACTGGAAGCACTGAAATAAAAGGGAACTGATCCAGATCATCATTCAAAGCTCTCCTACGTAATATAAATAAAGTTTTACACTTAATTCCCTATTTAAGAAATTGCATGATTGCAATCTTTGTTTTCTAATAAAACTATTTATTATGAACAATCTGTTTTTATATATTTTAATTTAAAAAAAAAGTTGTTAAATTTTTACTGATGTGGTGTTTTTCTTTTAAAATTAAATACCTTCAGTTCAAAATGAAATCAATAAACATCGATTGTAAGCAAAATGTACACATTACAAAAAAAATTAATTACGTATACATGCACTCCCCGACTTACACAATACTAGACTTCCGTAAATTCAACTTTATATAAGTTTTTGCTGGCCAGTGTAAACTAAAAAAAAATTATGAAAACGCATGATTTTTTGCAAGGAAACGCAAAAAAAGCATGCATCCCGTAGGAATAAATGGGAGTATTGTGAAAACATCGCAATGTGAACCCAATAACATATTGTTTTTTTTTTTTTTTTTTGTAATTTGTTCCAAGACCTTGGAAGTTGAAATTTTTGCTATATAACTAAGCTATTTATCACTCTGAAAGGTCATTTATGTAATGGAGTGCTACCCTTTCATTGTTCTCTTATGTTCCATTATAAGAATCAATTTTGAATGGTTTTGTTGATATTTTTCTAAAGAACATTTCTGGAGGTCGCGACTATAAGACACTTTGCACTTTCCTGTTTATTGAGCTTTTCTGTTTAGTGCAGTCTATTATAAATGGGTAGTAAACTCGATCTTATTGCATTTGCAATAATCCTGATAACTGGAATTGTCTGGGTTTTTACGTTATTATGGTGAAATGTGTTCCCCTTCACTGAAATCTTCAATCATATAAGAAACATAAATAAATTTTCAGAATCTTCTCTTCATTCCAATTTACTTATTACAATGATGAAGGGAAATCAACCAACAGAAAGTACAAGTGATGCAGTGCTAGGAAATGAAAGAAAATTAATTTAGTAATGAAGGTGAGAATAATTAAGAAGTAAGAAGCAGGACAAAGTTTTTCATCTATTGCACAGGAATTTGGTCTTGCTGCTTCAACAGTGAATACTATTTTAAAGGACAGTGAGCATATAAAAAACATGTTAAAGGATCAACACATTTAAGATCAACAGTGATCACAAAATGGTGTTCAGGTGCTATATCGAAGATGGAACAGCTGTTAATAATATGGATGGAAAGTCAGATTCAGAAGTGAGTGCCCCCGATCCTAATGACCTTTCAAGCAAAAGCAACAAGTATTTTTGAAGATATTAAGGATAAGTATGACAAATCCAAAGTCAAGTTCGTGGCAACCGATGGGTGGTTTAATAGGTTCAAGCGTCGCGCTGGTTTCCATAACATTAAAGTATGCGGTGAAGTCACCAGTGCTGATTCTGCAGCTGCAAAGAAATTTTGAGATGTGTCAGAAAAAATTATTGAGAAGGCGGCTATTCAACGCAGCAAATTTTTAACATTGATAAGACTGCTCTGTATTGGAAAAAATGCCTGATTGAACATACATTGCCAAAGAGGAAAATACGATGCCAGGTTTCAAGGCATCAAAAATTGGGGCGATGCTCTTGCTTGGTGCTAATGCAGCGGAAGATTACAGATTAAAACCACTGCTTGTGTACAATTCTGGAAATCTTCGTGCATTTAATGGCATCGATAAAGCTCCCTACCCTTGCATTTCATAAGTGTGGCAAACCTCAAGTCAAGTTCGTGGCAACTAACGGGTGGTTTAATGGGTTCAGGCATTGCACTGGTTTCCACAATGTTAAAGTATGCGGTGAAGCCGCCAGTACCAATTCTGTAGCAGCAGAGAAATTTTGTGTTTGTTTGTTATTTGGTTTTTAGGAGCATTAGCAACTAAGGCCATATTGCTCTGGGGAGATGCGGTGATTTCACGGGCTCGAACCCCGGGCTAATCCAGAACCGTGTGCTATGCACTGCTCCTGCTCACCTGGCTACGGAGGTGCCAAAATTTTGTGATGTGTTCGAAAAAACCCCTTCTAAATTTCCACAGCCCAAAACCTCTGCAGCAGTATACTTATCAGCTGGATATGTTGGTTCTAGCAATGATGCTCGAAAGGTAAAACTTGCCTGTCCCCCTCCCTTTTTTTGTAATTTTATAATTTTGAAATTTTTGTAATTGCACACTTTTATAATTTATTCTATGCATGAGATAAAAAAATTGAATAAATAATTCTTTTATTTTTTTGCTTCAATCAAATTCAGCAAGCACAGTTGCGAGTGCTGCATAAACATTTAGGAAAATTCCAACTTAACGTAAAACTCGACTTACGCGGAGTTCTGCATAACGCAACTCTTACGTAAGTTGGGGAGTGCCTGTATATAATTTTTTTTTTTTTTTATGTTTAGAATTAAGTCTAATCACATTCTGCGCACGTCCATTTAGGAAGTGAAAAAATTAGATGATTTTTAAATACTGAAGAGCATTCACACTGATTTATCTTTTGCTGAATTGGGATAATTTTTTATTTTAGTTCTTTCAAGTGAACAATGGCAAGAGTTATGTGAATCTTTTCAGGAGACAAGGTATTGAAATCTTTGTGCTGTATGGTTTTCTGCTTGTTTCTGTATGATTGTTGGATAGCCTTGTAGAAGGCAAATCCTCCATGAATACACCAAAATAAAAGCTAAAACTCAAAAAAACACACGTACTTAAAGCAGAATGTAGTGCTTTTTACTTGATATCCTGAGAAGTATTGATGCAGTCAATACTCAAATAAAAAATATAAAATCTGAACTAGCATTATGCTTCATTATTGAACTGAGCATTTATCAAGAAACATACTGAACTAATTTTCACAATTTATAAGTAAGTTAGAATAAGGAAGAGATCATTAAAAGATCATTAATTTCTCCATTCCCGTTAGAAAAATAGACAAGAAACAATATAAATTCTTTGATAAACCTGAATGTGTGGAAAGAAATATAAATTTTTTAGGAGGCATATTTTTTACTTTTATGAATAATAAATAAAAAAAAAAAAAAAATATATATATATATATATATATAGAATAGTAATTTATAATATGAAATGACTATTAGAATGCAAATTTAAACATTACGTAACCATAAGAGACATAGAAGTTTTGGCATGTATACTATTATATAACTTAATACCATCAACCACCATTCAAACTGTACTAAAAATGGTAAAGTATGAAAATAAAATATAATCAAACGAGTATGCAAAAGGAGATCAAATAAACTCATAAAGAAAGAGAAAGGAAGGGAAAAAATACCAATTACCACCTGTATACATCAATAACTCTCAAACAGGGGCCAACACCTATAGACACCATAGAAAGGTAATTAGTATAGCCACCAAAACTGTTTCTAAGAATCCTATACCAGTAAAACATAAATGCCAAATATGGTAATAAATAAAATATAAATACAAACCCTTTTAGGCTGACTGCTGAATGGTAGGGACATATGCTATCTAAGCTGTAATATTGCCCTGTTCTTTGTTTGTAAGTAGACAAAACAAATTTTTTTTTTTTTTTCTGGGCCACTGGGCCCATTATACCCAGTTAACTGCAAAATTTATACCCACATAATTCATCTTTATATATTTTTACACTCCAAATTTTATTTACTTGTATTCCTGTTTATTTAGCATTTATTTTTACTGGTATAGGGATTTTAGAAACATAGTTTAGGTGGCTAAATACTTTTTTTATAAATCTATGGCTGTTGGGCCCTGTTGAGAGCCTATTAATGTATACTGGCAGTAGTCGGTATTTTATCCTTTCCTTTCTATTAGAACTTTTTGTTTATTTGATTATATTTCATTATCTTACTTTACCTGTTTTAGTGCATTCTGATAAATTTTACAGCTGGCTTTCTAAAATGGCATGGCTTTAGACACTGGTTGATGATATTTAGTTATATAATAATATGCATGCAAAAACTATTGGAATTTGTGACCCTGAGTATTCCCATTTTTTTTTCTACATTTCCTTACTTTCTGTACTCTTCTTACGGGCCATTAGTTTTATGAATGTGTAATTAGGTAAAAAGGTAGTATTCCTTCTATACTATCTTTTTTTTTCCCTCTTTCTGAAAGTTTTAGCACCCTTTTTATGCTACTTTATGCATTATTTATCAGGAATTTAATTACACACTTTCATTTCTAAACCCCTTTGTTTTTGCCACTTGAGGTCACTTTTGTCTTCATCTTTTGGACTCAAGATATTTCCATTGCATTGTTTATTTCACATAGTGGTGAGTTCATTTACTATTTTACTTTCTTTTGTTTGTGCTTTTCTTTCTGTTCCTCTGGGGCAACTCTAAACCATATACCTATTGATTGTATTCTCTTCCATATGTATGCGCCTCCGTAGCCAGGTGGGAAGGAGCAGCAGTGCGTAGCACACGCTTCTTGATTAGACCGGGGTTCGAGCCCATCACCACCAAATATGGAGGATGCAGAAAGGTCAGGGAATGACCACCGCATATACCAGAGCAATATGGCCTTAGTTGCTAATGCTCCTAAAAACCAAAATAACAAATATAACAATCTTCCATATGTGTATATTCTTTTTGGCTTGACTTCATATATTCTAAATTCATTTAAATGTGTTCTAAATTCACTAATTTCTTAATCCTTTGTTTTATCCTTATTTCCTGGAAGTGCTTTGGGTCAGAAACAGAGACTTTGCATTGTCATCTTTTCATGCAATTTTGGTAGTTAACTCTTGATAACGACACCAGGATTGTATTTTATATGACATTCACTTTTTTTTGGCAGTCAATATATGCTCTGCAACCAAACGAATTCAAACCCCCTTCCAGAAATATTGTGTACTGTTCCAGAAGCACTCTTCATGAGTATATCACCTCAGACATACCAGTATAAATCTTATGGGTCTGCTTGCATTGGATTCAGATATGGATAATCAGGATATACTTTCAAAACGAGTGGTAGTTAGATGCCACTTAATAACCTCTCTGTCCATGCTGCTGCTACTTGCCTCTATCTCCCAAATTATAGTTCATTCTTTATGCATATCTGTGGAAATCATCAAGGAGTGGTTCCAAGAAACCAAGGAGCATTTGTCAGTAAACCCTGAGATGTATGAAATTGCCCAGCACTAAGTTTAGTAGTAGAACTTCTGCTTATAAGTCCAAAATCTCAGTCACTAATGAAAAACATCATTTGCTGATGCATGCAAAAGATATCACGAAGCAGTGAATCTTGCTACACATTTTATTCCAGTGAATGGGTTTGTTTGTGTAGATTGCAAGCAGAATACTTCTCCTTAAAGTGTATAATCTCAGCCATGAATTCTGATGGAGACAGTGTACTAATGAACAGAGTTTCAAGTGGTGCATAAATAATTTTGATCGGACATTCAGTTTAAAAATTAGTATCTTCATGCCCAAAAATTGAGTAATTACTTAAGCTTTTCACTAAAAAAAGAAAATCTTTATTTTTTTATATATTACCTTAACCTATATAATGTTTTACTTTATAATTGTTATTATAGATAATGGTTGCCAATTTAAAATAAATTATTCATAAAGCTTCTATAATGATGTAATTCTGCAGGTTTTTTTTTTTTGTTTTTTTTTTAATGACAACCCCAAGCACACGAGTTATTAGAACCTTTAGTACTTACCACCGTATGTCAGTTAAAGGTTGAAAAAATGAAAGACGATACTTGTTCACATTAGACCTGAATTTCTGTAGAATTTTTTAAAACAATTTTAAAATATTAACCATCAGTTTTACATTCTGAATAGTATTTACCATAATAGCCTCACTAGCATTAAGAACTCAATTTTTTAAATCTAAAATTTAAAATATTCACTATAAAATTAATGTTCCGATTAGTTTTATAATAATAGACTTACTAGCTTTAGGAACTCAATTTTTTTTAAAATTTACTATCAAACTAATGTTCTGAATAGTTTTATATTCATAGACTTACTAGCTTTAAGAATTCAATTTTTTAAAAATTTAAATGTAAAATATTAACCATCAAATTTGCGTTCTGAATAGTTTTACAAAAATAGACTTGCTAGCCTTAAGGATTCAATTTTTATATATGTTAAATTTAAAGTTTAAAATATTAACCGTCAAATTTACTTTCTGAGTAGTTTTACAATTAAATAGAAATAAACATGGATTTAAGTATAGACCCAACTACAAAAATAATTGGAATAAAGTAAGAAAACAGGTATACTCTGACCTATTATTATTCAGTTACAAGCTATCCATTAAATATGAAGTACCTATTGAAGATTTCAACGGTTGGATTAGAAATGTACTGGATGACAGCACGAACCTCATCAAAAACACTGAACAAACAGCAACAAATAATTATGCAAACATAAATAGCAAAATTAAAGAATTACAAAACAAACTCCTAATTATTAGCATGGATAAAGCCACCAGCAACTTTGCGATCATATGTAAAAAAATTCTATGCCGAAACACAAAAAAATGAAGTAACCATAAGCAACACATACGAAAAAATCAGTAATAATATGAGAAGCGCATTGAACAAGATATTAGCATTACATAAAAGATCAAAAGTTAGAATAGACAATACTAAGATTTCATTCTTATATATGATACCCAAATTCCATTAAAAAACTGGTTAGCTTCAGATTTATTACAAGTGGAAGAAATTGCTACACCAGTGTCATAGCCAATAAGTTCGAAAAAATACTAAAACAAATATGCATGAACATTGAAGAAACTTGGATTATAAATAGTAACGCCGAAGTGATACAGTATATAAAAGAACACCAAAACGCAACTGAAATAGAAACACATGATTTCTCTAATCTATTTACAGCAATTCCATTAGACAAACTCAAAATAGTATTTGACACATACCATAGAGAGCATGAGGAAAAATTAAAAATAAAAGACAACCAATGGATGGTTTATACAGAGTTCTGCCTATTCGATAATTAGATATACGATGGCAAATGCATGTATAAACAAGTGATAGGCATCCCAATGAGAACAAAATTCTCAGTTCTGGCAATGAACCTTTTCCTACACCACTACCAAAAGGAATACAACAAAAAGAATTATAACAAAATTAAGACATACAGATACATTAACAACATGATTTCCTTTGACAGCAACTTAGAAGAGGTCAAAAAGGATATCTGTCCTAATGATCTAATCTTAACAAAAAAACAAACAGAGACAACACTAAGGTAACATTTCTCGACCTAAATATTAATATTAAGCTGTTAACCAGATAGAAATAGGAATTTACGATAAAAGACAAGAGTATAATTTCGAAACAATACACCTTAGCCATTGGAGTTCAAACATACCAATTAAAATTCAAAGAAACATAATTACCTCACAGGCCATATAAATAATCAGAATTTGGAATAATGGTAGACTTAAAATGGAAGCACTCAGAACTTTAAAAGATAAGCTTATTAAGAACAATATTCCATACAGGTTCATAGATAAAAACTTAAATAAATAATTAAAATGACACAATATAGGTAGAATAGCAAACTTTGACAGAACCATTTTGTATATGGTGTATATATATTTTTGAAAATAAAGTTTAATCTCTAACATGGACTGTACACTCCCTCTAGCATGCAAAAGAGAACACCCTCCAGAAGGGCATCTTCGTGTGGCTTATTACTTTGTTGTAATTAGTTTTTTTTTTTTTTTTGATTGGTTCTGCTATTTTCAGTGGCGAGAACAAAAAGAGAACACCCTCCAGAAGGGCATCTTCGTGTGGCTTATTACTTTGTTGTAATTAGTTTTTTTTTTTTTTTTGATTGGTTCTGCTATTTTCAGTGGCGACCTATGCCCTTGACTAGGGCGGCAAACTCTAACAATCGTTCTCCTTTTTTTGGTTTTGACTGCCTCGAGGCGGATGGGTAAGCCCTTGCAGGAAGATAACTTGATAATTGGCCTTTGTCTTAAATTTAACGGCAGCTACCGTCAATAACTTTAAAGAATAGGTAACCTGACGTAGATGCCACAGTTTCCTGTACATAAAATTAATCCACGTTTGTAAACTTTTGGCCCTAACACCTAGTATATAATAATTATAAAAAAAAAATGGACAGGAAACTATTGAAACGTTAATAGCGGCATATATGTGCTATTTCAGTACATGTACTGTAATAGTGAAACGGTGTGGCATCCTGAAGAAATACCGTTTCGCATATATCCGCCAGTTACCTACTAATTTTTAATTTTTATGTAAAACTTTTCAAAACGTAAGTTGGATAGTTAGTTTTTAAATTTAAAAATTCAGTTCTTAAGGCTAGTTGAGTCTATTTAATTGTAAAACTACTCAGAAAGTAAGTTTGATGGTTAATATTTTAAACTTTAAATTTAACATATATAAAAGTTGAATCCTTAAGGCTAGTGAATCTATTTTTGTAAAAATTGTTCAGAACACAAATTTGATGGTTAATATTTTAAATTTAAATTTTTTAAAAATTGAATTCTTAAAGCTAGTAAGTCTATGAATATAAAACTATTCAGAACGTTAGTTTGATAATAAATTTTATAAACAATTGAGTTTTTAAAGCTAGTAAGTCTATTGTTATAAAACTAATCAGAACGTTAGTTTATAGTGAATTTAAAATTTTAGATTTTAAAAATTCAGTTCTTGATAAGGCTATTATTGTAAATACTGTTCAGAACATAAAATTGATGGTTAATATTTTAAAATTGTAAAAAATTGAGCTCTTAAGGCTAGTGAGGCTATTATTGTTAATAGTTGATGGTCATTTTAAAATTAAGAGTAGACATAAATTTTCTGATACACAAAGAGACAAAGATAACTCTTTCCAAATTGCGAATACCTACCTATTCCAGGGCCGCTACTAATATGGACGGGAACTTGCAAACCCGGATTTCCTGAACACCAACTGTATTTTCTACAATCATATTTTATTTGCTATCCTTCCCCTTAAATCTTTGCAACACTGAGCTATTAGTGCAATACGAGGGCAGGAGTGTCTATTGCTTACCTAACTTCACTTCCCACTTAGCCAGACATGGAATGTGGGTGGAAACTACCCACATTTAAAAATGTTAATACAAAAAATATTTACTATATAGTATCGGTGTAAATACACCATAGTTAACCCATAGTTAAATTTGAACTATGTAAGTAGTGTAGAAGGCATCGTTTTAATTGTATCTCATATTGTGGTTGCCTTCACAAGATAAAAGTATTGCACTACTTCAAATAAATAATGCTTCTCTAGTAGAGAAGACTACTGTTATTTATTTTCAGAAGATACCACCACCCAGACGATTGTTTCGAGGCTATTGGGCTTCATCATCAGTGGGCAGGCAGATACCTCTGAATATAAGTAACAGTAGTCTTCTCTACTAGAGAAGCGTTATTTATTTGAAGTAGTGCAATACTGCTATCTGGTTGTGAAGGCAACCACAATATGAGATACAATTAAAATGATGCCTTCTACGCTACTTATGTAGTTCAAATTTATGGGTTAACTATGGTGTATTTACACCGATACTATATAGTTAATTACCAAAACCCATAAGAATTATGCCTTGTGCATTTCATTTTCAAAAAAAAAATATTTACTTACTGCTTTATCTTTGCAGCATGCGCAAGATAGGCAAGTATATGCAAACAATTACAATAAAAATAAATATAAAATAATAGCTTACAAACCACTTGTTTATATATATATAATAGGGGGTTGAACACAAGAATTTGGAAAGGCTAAAAGAGATTTACGAGAGAGCGGTATAATTTAGATGTTGATTAGAATTTTGCAGCATTGTTAGGGGTGTACTTGGTCGGTTTAGTTAGAGTGGGGGGAGAAACAGGTAGAAGGATGGGGGCGATAGAGTAGGCATCCCCAAAGAGGTTGGTGGGGATGAGTCCACCAGGCAAAGTATGGGGGATGCAGGGAGGAGAGGAGACAGAAACCCATCTTCTCCCCTCCCTGCCTGGGGATGGGGTTTTAAAGGGAATCGGGTTTCAGTACCCAGTTCAGACCGCCAAATGCCTTGTCATGTCATGTCGATTCTGGTAGGATGGTGAAACTGCCCATCCTACCCCCTAGTGGCCAGCTAACATCTCCTACCCCCGGTAATATGTTACTCTTTGATTACTGCTACCTAAATGCCGGTTCCTTGCAGAGATTGAATATAGGTTGGACCATGCTCAGTTTGCCAGTTGACTCCTGCCACCAATATCAGCAATGCAAAATGGTAAAAGTGTATGTGTCAATTTCACATATTTACTTGTGCACAGGAAGTTGATAATATTGCTTTATTGCCGATTATAATAGACCACCAATTATAATAGATTAATTTAAATAATTTATAGTTGTCTTTTCCTCTCTCATATTAATTTTTTATTCAGTCTCAAGATAAACTAAAAAAGTATCTAGTGCCTGTCTTCTTCAGTAACAATCAACCTTATTATCAAAAGAACGTGCAACCCTTGTTAAATATAGAAAGAAAAACAACACACATGCAGGCAGACTAGCAAGTAAGATGCCGAAATTAAGCTAAAATACATATATGTACAAATTTGCAATTGCACCTCTCTCTCTCTCTCTCTCTCTCTCTCTCTTCCTCCCCCCCCCCTTGAAATCAAAAGCAGGTACTTTTTATTTAAAAAAAAAATTAATCTTGGTGTTTGAGTTTCTCCTAATCAAACACCAGTGCAAAAACTTGCATTTTTGTGAGTGATTGACTGGTTACTTAAAGATATGACTAATAACAAACGGGATAATGTTATCATTCGTTTATAATGTTTAACTAAAAAAAATGTCAAAATGAGTAAGTGAATTCTACTTAGTGGAAGCTGAAACCATATGTTTTCATCTACACTAAAGGTGAATTCTCATATTACTGCATGGGAAAAACTTTAAGCATTAAAAACAAAAGTTGATGTACTAATGTGAAAGTAAGAATAATTTGTATCTAGTGTACTGTGTTTCTGAATACGTGGAATTTCACATAAATAAAATATGCTCCATTGATACTCTATGAACAAAATATTTTTATTTTCTAGTACTCATATTTTGCCATTTTATGTATTTATATAATATTGTTTTTTATAGTTTGATATTGATAGAATAAAGCAAAAATTACTACTTCTACATATTATAAAAATTGTAGTAAAGGGTAACAGAATTTATTTGAAGAAATAATGATGTTTTTTTTTTTTTTTTTAAATAATTTTCAGCAGTATTTATTAGAATGAAATGATTTGTGTGCCCCTGTGAATTTGTTGATGTAACAGGAGTTTATTGTATATTTATTAAGCCGGGCCTTTCTTTGCCAGTTTAGGTTGAAACAAAGTATAGGTCACATTGTCAGACCATTCTCTCACATAATTTGGATATGTTCTCAAAGAATTCAATGATGTGTGCCTGTTTTGACTTAAAACGAATGGTTTCTGACTACCTGCTCTAAGTCTGGTAGTCACAGGTAATGATATCTCTGAAGGAGTGATCAGTTCCGTGTGATCAGTTTTTTTTTTTAAATAATTTTCAGCAGTATTTATTAGAATGAAAT